>NW_006399766.1:304436-307946 GCF_000299155.1 Elephantulus edwardii | reverse complement strand
GGCGGAAGGGCGGGAGGCCGGGCGGAAGGGCGGGAGGCCGGGCGGAAGGGCGGGAGGCCGGGCGGAAGGGCGGGAGGCCGGGCGGAAGGGCGGGACGCCGGGCGGAAGGGCGGGACGCCGGGCGGAAGGGCGGAACAGGAGGACCGTACTTGTATGTCAGTGCTGATGTACGAACTTTTCTGGCGCTGTGACTGTATTTGGACGCTATGTGGAGCACAGCCTGGGTCACCAGTATTACTGGCCACCAGTACTGTCTGTCTCTTCCTGGCAGAAGTCAGTCCGCCAAGGGGGCCTGTGAAGTCAAGCTCTACAGTATTGAGGACCCAGAGCCATGACCCCACCTTTTCTGCACTTCGAAGGCTTGAGTGATCCCACACTTACTCTTGTTTGTTACCCATCTGGCCCTTCCTCTAGCTTGGGGATCCGGATGCCAGCATCCCTGATTTTGATCTCTCCCCTTCCTAAACCTGTACCCCAAATCTAAAGTGCTTTCCCATGTCCTGTTCCTCCTTCTCCAGCCATTTCCCCAGCTCTGCAGTAATATGGGCAATTGTTATCCTGTGATAACCCCGTGCTTGAATTTAAAATATGTGGCTTTGAAATCACAAAGGCACTCAATTCGATTCCCCTAGATGCTCCACAGGGGAAGGATGGGCGTTTTCCTCCCTGGCGATTGAAACCCTTTGAAAACCCACTGAAGGGTCAGCTCTGGGTCTGTTCTGACGCGACAGTACACAAAAACAACCTCCTAATAGAGCTGGAGATGACCGTCTCAGCCACAGCTGTGGGACACTTTAACTCTCTAAACCTACAGCCATCAAGTCAGATCTGATCCTGGCGACCATC
This sequence comes from Elephantulus edwardii, assembly GCF_000299155.1. NCBI lineage: Eukaryota > Metazoa > Chordata > Mammalia > Macroscelidea > Macroscelididae > Elephantulus > Elephantulus edwardii. The sequence goes on along the minus strand of NW_006399766.1, from coordinate 307,100 downwards.
CAACGGGTTTGTGATACTATAAATCTTTATGAGACTGTCCGTCTTTTTGTAACAGATCTGTTGTTGTGACACACTTTAGATCAGCCTCTGGATACATTACCACCATGCCTCCTTCTTGCCTATCTACTTACTGGATTGTTGCAAGGTCAGTTGTCCTTGGGTAAAGGTCAGGGTGGCAGGGGCACTTTCAGACATTTAGGCAGTCCACACAGCCTCACATTAATAACTAGTGTGGAGTGTGGTCCACACCATAGCTACTTAGCAGTCCTACATCTAGAGCCTTGTGCCTTTTCTCCATTCATATCCTTTGTTCTTTTATTCTAGTGCCCTGTTGTTTTGATGCTTTCTCTTACTACTAAATATGGTTACACCACTTGTTCACTTTTACCACCATGCTGACAGTGAAGGGATCATCCTGATGGTGTTAGTTGCTTTTGATTGTCTCTCCACACCTCAGGTCCCCAAACACCACTGCAAGCTTCCTGCTCTCTGTCCTATTCAGTTCTCCAGCCCGATTGCATCACTACACTGAAGCTATGCTAGTTCTCCTACTTGTGAACTTCCCTTCACTGTCCAGTCACACGACCCCAGTTTCGTGGCAGGGTTCTTGCTCTTTGGCCCGTTTGAATGCATTACTTCATGACAGTTCTGCTTCGGTGGTGTGGGAATCATTGTTTTGATGGCAGTGCAGTGTCCATTTAGTTAGATGACTGAAGTGCTGAGATATGCCTCTTGGCTCTGTTCATGCTCCCTGTCCACTTATAGACCTGCACGCATGGTATGGAGGTTGGAGGGTTTCCTCAATGCCATTACTTCTGCCGCTTTCCTGTTTCATCATTCCAGTGATTCCATGACTATCTGACTTATTGTCCCAATTGCACTTTGGTACTGGCCATACAGAGTGATATTTCTTCCTCTTTCTCCTTCTTGGATCCCCTCTCCACTTACACAACTGCACAAGTGACATGCAGCAGCCAATAGATGAGCCTGATCATTGTCACCACCAGAAGCTGGTCCTATCAACCACAGAAACAGGAGCACCACAGGCTACTTACTTTAGAACCAGACTCTCACCCAAGTGCAGGTGATAAAGGGAAATATAGTCATAATCCTACATTAGCTGCAAGACAGGCTGTGAAATGGAATTCATTGTTGCTTCTTGTTGTAATTGGGTGCTGTCAAGCCATCTTCCACTCATAGAGACCCATGTACAGTAAAATGCAAACCTGCTTGATCCTACATCATTCTAATAAACTGTGCTGGGCTTAAGCCCATTTTTGGAGCCACTATGTCAATCCATTTCATTAATCTATTTCTTTCTCTGATCTGCACTTTTTCAAAGTGTGATATTGCTTTCCAACAACAGGCCCTTCCTAAATAATGTGCTCCATGAATGTGAAACAAAACCTCACCATCCTTAACTCTAAGGAGTACGCTGGCTGGGTACCAAGACGTCTTCTTCATTGACAGCTTTGTTTGTTCTTTTGGCAATCCGTGTACTCTTCTACAATACCATAATTCAAAGTGCCATCCCTTTCTAAATTCTCCTCTTAATCCTGCTTGCATTTCTGGGAGTTCTATGTCAATGATCCAAAATATTTTTTGACAAGATTTTATTTGCATATGGTACTAATTATACTGTCTGATAAATTCTGGATTCTACTGGATCACCTGTTTTTCTGAATGGGCACATATATGAAACTCTAAAAGTAAATTAGCCAAATATATTTTTCTACTTTTGTTGGCCTAAAACTTGGGTATATCAACAACTGTTAAAACACCTTGACTTTATGTAAATTCCTGGAGTATTATGTTTGGCCAAAGCATTCAGTGCAACCTGGAATTCTTCCTCCCATACCACTGATTCTTGATCATTTGCTACTTACTGCAATGTTGACTATTTTTTAATAGTATAGTGATTTTCTTTACTTTCTTCTCTTTTTTTTTGTTTCTTTCTTAAATATTTTTCTGTGCAATCTTGACAGTTTTTTCCATCTGCAAAAATACCAAGCATGCTATTTATTATTCCTCCTTTTAAAAATTACAGCGTTTTTCACATTTTGTTGTTATACTTTACTTTTTCACTCTGACTTAGTCACTTTCTCTTCAGCCCCCTTTTTTCCTCATCACATCCTTTCTCTTTAGCATCCATCCAATCAGGAAAACTTGTAAATCACTTCTGGCATCTATCTAGGTGTTTTTGTTGTTCGGGTTTTGTGTGGGCTTTGTTTTGTTGTTTGTTTTTTGTTTGTTTGTTTGTTTTTCAGATTTCTCCCCATCTTTTTAATAACCTTTTGCTTTTAAAATGTAAGATATCCTTGATGGTACCAAACAACTCATCTCATCTTAGGCCATTAAGGTTCATTACATCAAGTCTGTTCTTGAGATGGTCTCTAAAATCAGGTGAAATACACTCAAGATCATATTTTTGCTCTTGTGGAGTTGTTTTCATTTTCTCATCTTCAGTTTATACTTCACTCACTCATAGGGAGGTCTGGTGGCTTGGTATTAAGGAATTGTGCTGCCAATGCAAGGGTATTGTTGTTATGTGCCATCGAGTCCCTTATAACTCATAGCGACCCTATGTACAACAGCCCTAAACCCTGCTCTATCCTGTGCCAATCACACTGCCTCTGACACACCCATCCCGATTACCCCAGTCAC
>NW_006399766.1:300914-304336 GCF_000299155.1 Elephantulus edwardii | reverse complement strand
AAGTCCCAGAATCCTTGCCTCCAAGGAGCAGCCTCCTTTAACCCTCTCCAGGATGATTCTGTTTGTTTACTTAGCAGTCCATGTTACCCTCAATTCTCTTCTCCAGCACCACAGCTCAAAGGCATCAGTTCTCCTTCTAGCCTCCCTAGTCATTGTCCAACTCTCTGATGCATAACAAGTGATTGCAAAGACTATGACCTATATCAAACGCCCCTTAGTCTCCAGAGAGACACCATTGCTCTTCAGTACTTTGGAGAGGTCCCTAACATCAGACTTTCCCATGGCAATATGTCTTTTAATTTCCTGACTATTGGTGTCAAGGGTGTTGACTGTGGAGCCAAGCAAACTAAAGCTGTGAACAATGTCAATCTCTTCACCATCCATCCTGACGCTGCCAATTGGCCCAGTGGTGAGAATCCTTGTCTTCTTAATATTGAGCCTCAGTCCATACTGAAGGCTGCAATCCTTGACCCTCTGCAGCAAGCACTTCAAGTCCTCCTCAGTTTCAGCAAACAGGATTGTGTCATCTGCATAATGCAGATTTTTGATAGATCTTCCACCAGTCCTGATGCCACACTTCTCCTTATAGACCTCAGCCTCTTGGATAACCTGTTCTGCATACAGGTTGAAAAGGTATGGAGATAAGACACATCCCTGGTGTACACCCTTCCCAATTTTGAACCATGCAGTGTTTCCAAGATCAGGTGTTCAGTAAGTGAGGACAGAGATCCCACACAGGCTATTTGATAACACCACTCCAGTCAGCTGGGAAGCCCCTGGCCATGAAAACCCCAGGAGGTCGCTTAGGGGTGCCCTTAAGCATGTGATGAACAAGTGAAAACTCTCATAGAGAAGAAGTTAGGTCGCTTCATTTAAACTTAATTCTACTTAATACAGTAAAGGAGAGTTAGTAGAAGATTTTGATACACTACTTTAACATCTTGCCTTCTTTGTCCCTGAGTAAATGCTGCCTTTTTACTTTATGTGGTTGATTATTCTAAAGAGTGGACACCTTTCTGGAGTTATAGTTTATCTCATAGGACTGAATATTGTTTGGCTTCAAGTGACAGGGGTGAATTTTGTTCCACATTACAAGGGTAGCAAAGGGCCATAGTCTTGGGGGTTCCAGCAATTTCCCATTAGATCTTAAGAGAACAAAATACCCAAAACAGTCTTTATTAGTTAAGCTCACTGTGACACTGATGTGTCACATGTGATAATGGTTACCCATGGTGGACAGTAGTGGAGCTCCCTGATTAAAAAAAGCTTGGAAGCAGGAGTGACATCCACTTCCAAAATAGCTTGCCTCCAGAAACCGTGTGAACATGGAGAAATGATGGAAATTATACAAGTGTTCAGGTCTTTCGTTCATAGGGTTGCTGTGAGTTGCCTATGACTCGACAACACTTAACAACAATAATAACAAATTGTTTTATTTTAAAATAGGTCAGAGATTATTTTGGTTTAAATTTAAAGCTTATCTTGGGACATAGTTCAGGGATTCATTCAACCTCCATGGATCAAGTCAAGAAATACATATACTGTGGGTCAATCACAGCATTTATATAGAATGCACTTTACTTCCACTTTACTTTACTTTACTTAGATTCTGATAGTGCTGCTTCTCTATTAAATGTATGGTCCTTAGTCATAGTATGTACTTCATCTGAGAATGCAATTGATGATTGTGTATGCACTGAAATGCATTTATAATTCAGTTCAGTGATATTTGAGGAGCCTGGGCAACTTCCTGAGCTGCAGATCTTAGACCAGATAATAGCTTGTACATATTATAATTATTACTACTGTTTCATTTACCAGTATCCACAAAAGAGGACAGAGTGACATATTTCTAAAGAATGATCTAAGTACTAGGTAATAATTCTTCCTTCAAGTCTTTCATTCAGCCTCCATGGATTGAGACAAGAACAACACTATCAGTAGCATTTATACAGAATGTACTTTACTTCCCCAGACATGTACTCAGATTCTGATAGTGCTGCTTCTCTATTGAATATATAATAATTAGTTATAGTATGTACTTCATCTGAGAATGAGATTGATGATTGTGTATGCAGTGAAATGCATGCATAATTAAGTTCAGTGGTATTTGAGGAGCCTGGGCAACTTCCTGAACTGCAGATCTTAGACCAGATAATAGCTTATACATAATATAATTATTGTTGTTGTTGTTGTTATTGTTAGGTACCATCAAGTCAACCACGACTCATAGCGACCCTATGAACAAAAGATCTGAACCCTGTTCTATCCTGTGCCATCCTCATGCTTCATAACACAAAAGAGCCATGTCAATCCACCTGGTGGAGGGTCTTCCTCTCCTTTCCTGACCCTCTACCCTTCCTAGCACTTCCTTGCAACATGCCCAAAGCATGTGAAGTGAAGCCTCGTCATTCTTGCCTTCAAAGACCAATCCGGCTGAACCCTCTCCAAGACATATCTGTTTGTTCTTTCAGCAGTCCACGGTATGTTCAGTGCTCTTCTCCAATATCACAGCTCAAAAGTGTCAATTCTTTTTCTGTCCTCCTTATTTATTGTTCAGCTCTCAGATGCATACAAGTGATCAGAAAGACTCTAGCCTGAATCAGATGCACCTTTGTCCTCAAACAGACACCATTACTCCTCAATAATTTGGAGAGGTCCCTAACTGCAGATTTTCCTAGTGGAATGTGTCTCCTTTTTTCTGACTTGTTACCAAGAGTGTTAATTGTGGACCCAAACAACATGTTGTTGACAGTTTCAATCTCCTCTCCATCCATCTTGATGCTGCCTATCAGTCAGGTGGTAAGAATCTTTGTTTTCTTGACATTGAGATGCAATCCATACTGGAGGCTGCATTCCTTGATCATCTGTAACAAGTGTTTCAAGTCCTCATTTTCAGCAAGAAAAGTTGTGTCATCTGCATAATGCCTCCTCCATAATGCCACTACTCCAAATTTGCTTAGCATACAGATTAAATCAATCACAGAAATCATCTGTGGGATGGAAGCCTCTTGTTTAAGCAATCAGGACATCATGGACGGGCCTTTGCATTTAAAAGTTGATTGGACTCTGGAAGGTAGTTTGGCATTTCCTCAAAAAGCTGAACGTATGTCTGTTGGCTATCCGAATGTCCTTCCCTGTGAAAAGTCTTTCCATGTCTTTTGCCCATTTTGTAATTGGGTTATCAGTCTTTTTCTTCTGGAGGCCGTGTAGCATTCTGTAAACTTTTGTGATGAGACCCTTCTCTGAGATGGTGGTATTAAATGTTTGTTCCCGGACAGTAGGCTTTCTTTTCACTCTGTTGGGAAAATTTTTTGATGAGCACAGAGATAACTGTCAACCAAGAATACTGTACCCAGCAAAATTATCCATCAAATATGAAGGACAGATCAAGATATTCCCAGAAAAGCAAAACCTAAGAG
>NW_006399766.1:288271-297069 GCF_000299155.1 Elephantulus edwardii | reverse complement strand
GTAAATGTTTATGAAAATTAATAAAATATAATTATAGAAAAAAAAATCTTTAGAAGATCCCATTAATCTATTTTATCCTCTTCAGATTATACATTTCTGCCTGTATTTGGCAGTCCCTTTATACTGTAGACTAGGCCTTCTAAGCTTGGTCCCAGTGTTTGTCTCTTATGAGCTTTATGGATTTGTGCTTTATTCTGGGGTCCCTGATCCACGTTGAGTTGATTTTTGTGTATGATGTGCTATGTGATTGATTCCTGTTTCATCTTTCTGCACATAGCAGTTTAATTCTGCCAGCACCATATGTGGAAGAGGTTGTCATTTCTCCATGTGATAGGGTTTTTTTTTCCTTGTCGAATATCAGTTGACTGTAGATAGATGGGTTCACTTCTGGGTTCTCAATTCTGTTCCACTGGTCTGTGCACCAGTACCATATATTGTACCAGTACCATATTTTGATTACTACTGTTGTTCAGTAGGTTTTGAGGTCAGGGAGTGCTATGCTTCCCACTTTATGTTTGCTTTTCAAAAGTCCTTTGAATATTCGGGGTCTCTTTACTCTCCAAATAAACGTCACCATTTCCCTTTCAATCTCCTTGAAAAATGAATTTGGTATCTGGATTGGGACTGTGTTGAACAGGGTTGTTATTTTCACAATATTGAGTCTTCCTATCCATGAACAAGGAAAATTTTTCCATTTATTTAGATCTTTCATTGTGTCTCACAAAAATGTTCTGTAGGGTTTTTTTGTGGTTTGTTTTTGTTTTTTGTGTTTTTTTTTTTTGTTTTTTATAGGCCTTTTGTGTCTCTAGTTAGGTTCACTCCCAAGTATCTCAGTTTGTGGTAGGCTATTGTAAATGGTATTGGTTTCTTGGTTTCCATCTCTGAGATTTGTTACTGTAGCAAAATTCCACTGATTTTTATTACCAGCAATAAGAGAGATGCAAATCAAAACCACAATGAGATACCATCTCATTCCAGTAGCAGTGGCAAAGTTTAACAGGACAGCAAGTCATAAATGTTGGAGAGGAGCAAGATAGGAACTCTTATATTTTGTTGGTCAGATTGTGAAATGGTACAACCACTCTGAAAGGCAATTTGATATTTCCTAAAAAAAAAACTGAACATAGAAATTCCATATGACCCAGCTATCCCACTGCTTGGAATATACCCTGAGAAAATGAGAACTGAGGCACAAACAGAGACTGGTACACAAATGTTCGTATCAGCGTTATTCACCATAGCAAGCATATGGAAACAGTCCAAATGCCCAACCACAGTGGAGTGAATTGAGAAATTCTGAGACAGTCACACAATGGAATACTATGTAGCATTCAGGAGCAATGATTTTATAAATTATTAAAAGTGGGAGGGAATGAAGAGCATTATACTAAGTGAACTAAGTCAGTCCCATAAGGACAAATTCTGTATAAGACCATTATTGTAGAACATGAACAAGGATGCAAAATGGGAAGTGGGGAGCAGAAGAGTGAGTGTGGGTGGGGGACGGGGACTTAATCATAGGGTTGCACAATTTGATGGTTGGAGGGAGGGATGTGCAAAATAAAAGTGAAAGATCCAGTGTGAAAACCAAACAAACTTTGTAAAGAAATCAGTATAAAATAAAAATTTTATAAAAAGGCAGGGGGAAAAAGTCAGTTGGATCCTTCCTAAGAGTCCTAATTTGAAGCCTCCTGTATGAAGCAGTTGAATTCTGGTGTTGTTTTTGCTTGAGGAGAACACTGTTCTATGTGGTACAAGACTTGACTGTCCATTGGCTGGGCTGAGATAACTTGGGGTTGCTGTGATATTGAAATCTGTGCCACCAGTGTGATCAGCAAATTGCATATGGGTTACTCATTATGGACAGGTTTTGGTGGAGCTCCCTGATTAAGACAGACTAGGGATATATTATTATTATTTAATTTGCCTATATCCACAAAAAGGGACAGAGTGATATATTTCAAAAGAATGATCACAGTACTAGGTAATACTCCTTCCCTCAATTATTTTTTTACATGAGGTAGGATACAAACAAATAGTAACATCCATTCCTTCCTTGCTTCCCAGGCACACCTCAATCTGCATTTGGAAACTCCATGAAGTTCATGCAACCCATTATACCACCCTTTCCCCGTCTACCCTCATTGTCATCACCTGATAATTCTATCCTTTTAAGAGTAAAGCCTCCAGATCCCAGTTAGATTGTTTCTCTGCATCCCAATTCTTACCATCAGTTTGAGGACTTGATTTTACCAAGGAGATCTCCAACCAACATTCTAGCGTCAGATGTCCTTCACCTCAGCAGACCAAGGCAGAAGTGTCTCCTAGTCACAGCAACCTCCCTCAGCCCAACCGGGTCCTCTCCCAGCACTCCCACCATTAGGAACCACTCCTATCTGAAATCATGGATTCAAACAACCCAAACTTTTTCCATCCCTCCAGGTACCAATGGGTACCTCCCGTTGTATATCTCAGAGCCCTCCAAACTCCAAAGGATGGAAAATGAGAGGAGTCAGAAGTTCATGGATGTAAACAGTTTATTTTCCTTCTTTTGTGGTAGTAGCAAGGTATATTATCAGCTCTCAGCTCTTTGGAGGTTGGGTTAGGCTTCGAGGGCTTCATCAGTTCTTCTGTGATGGAGGAATCTCTTAGATAACCGTTACAACAACATTTTCCAAAACTTGGCTGAGCATTTGACTGCTCTCTACTGCTTGTCTCACGTGCTTGGTAGTGATGCACATCCTGTGTTTTCAGGCATCTTTACGGGCCGTCTCTAGGATTGTAGTCATCAAATGCTTGAGAATAGCAGTGATAAATGTCTGCATTGAAACATTGAGGTGTTTCATATCTTTTTTTTTCTCTCAGGAACTGCTCTACCTTGCTCAAGGAGAAATGGATTTCTGCTTTTATGGAAGAGAGAAGATATGCCTTCTTACACTTGCAGGGGCTATGATGATTATGTTGCTCACTCGTGGTAATTTCAGCGTTTGGCTCTGATGAATTCAGCTCAAGTCTCCTGCTAGTCAAGGCTGATAAAGACACCAATGCTCATTAATGTCCTCTCATTCATTGGTCAGGGAGCTGCCTTTATGATGCCTAAACTTTGTGATGTCACTGATGTCCTCTGGCCTTGATCAGGCCTAGGCCAAGGAATATACCTGGTATGAATATGGTCTTCCTAATGACTTAATTCTAAATTTAAAAGTAACTTATTCTCTGCTTGCCATGTCAGAGAAGGGACTTTTATCTAGAAATTATAAAATACTTGAGCACCACAACAAGATAAAAGTAAATAATCCAATTAAAAAATGGGCACAGGTTATGAACAGACACCTCACTGAAGACAACATTCAGATGGCTAACAAGCACATGAAGAAATGTTCAAAATCCCTAGCTCAGAGAGATGCAAATCAAAACAAGTATGAGATATCATCTCACCCCAATAAGAATAGCAAAATTTAACAGACCAGAAAGCAACAAATGTTGGTGAGGTTGTGGAGAAACAGGAACCCGTATTCACTGTTGATGGGAGTGTAAAATGGTGCAACAACTGTGGAAGGTGGTATGGCGCTTTCTCAAAAAGTTACAAATAGAGATACCATTTGACCCAGAATTTCCACTACTCAGAATATACCCCAAACAGACCAGAACTGCCACCCAAGCAGATGTATGCACACCCATGTTTATCACGGCTTTCTTCACAATAGCAAGGAGTTGGAAACAACCTAAGTGCCCATCAACAAATGAATGGATAGAGAAGCTGTGGTATATTCACACAATGGAATACTACACTGCATTGAAAAACAAGGAACTCATGAAATGTTATTCAAAATGGTTGACTCTGGAGGACATTATGCTGAGTGAAATATTTCAGTAACAAAAGGACAAATACTGTATAGTGCCACTGTTGTAAAAAAGGACTGACATCTGGGTTGAGGGGAGACTGAGAAAGATGGAATACTGTATACTGCATTGAAACAGATGATGGAGAAAACTGTTTAAAAGTGATATGTGATTAAGTATTATTGTCATGACAGGAGTCTGGAGCGAAGTCTGTGTAATAGAGTGGACCTGGGGGGAGGGATTGTAAAACAATGAAAGAATTTTTCCTTTATGTTTCAATGAGAAGAATGTCCTAGTGGGGAAGGGGTAGGCAGGGAGAAAAGTGCAACAATGAATGAATGGAAATCCAAAGTCTCTCTAAATTTTCACTAAAATAATATTAAGGGAAAAAATACCTTGGCTTGGATCAGGCACATTTTGTTTTTAAACCGGCAACCTTGTTCCTTAGCGCTTCAAAGTGGTCCTTCCTGTTGTTGTTATATGTCGTCGAGTCATTTGCAACTCACAGCCCTAAACCCTACGCTATCCTGTGCCAATTGCACTGCCTCTGGCAGACCCATCCCAATTATCCCAGTCACTGAATCAATCCACCTCATAGAGAGTCTTCCCCTCTTGTGCTGTCCCTCCACCCTACCAAGCATGATGTCCCTCTCCAAGGACCTGTCCCTCCTTACAACATGTCCAAAGTATGTCAGACGAAGGCCCAGAATCCTTGCCTCCAAGGAGTAGCCTGGTTTAACCCTCTCCAAGATGAATCTGTTTTCTTGGCAGTCCATAGTACATTCAATACTCTTCTCCAGAACCACAGCTCAAAGGCATCAATTCTCCTTCTATCCTCCCTAGTCATTGTCCAACTCTCTGATGCATAACAAATGATTGCAAAGACCATGGCCTGTATCAGACACACCTTAGTCTCCAGAAACACACTGTTGCTCTTGAGTACTTTAGAGAGGTCCCTAACAGAAGACTTGCCCATCGCAACATGTCTTTTGATTTCCTGGCTGCTGGTGCCAAGAGTGTTGACCGTGGAGCCGAGCAAACTGAAGCTGTGAACAATCTCAATCTCTTCTCCATCCATCCTGATGCTGCCAATTGGTCCAGTGGTGAGAATCTTTGCCTTCTTGACATTGAGCTTCAGTCCATACTGAAGGCTGTAGTCCTTGACCCTCTGCAGCAAGCATTTTAGGTCCTCCTCAGTTTCAGCAAGCAGGGTTGTGCCATCTGCATAACACAGATTGTTAATAGATCTTCCACCAATCCTGATGCCACACTTCTCCTCATAGAGCCCGGCCTCTCGAATAATCTGCTTTGCATACAGGTTGAAAAGGTATGGAGATTGGACACATCCCTGGCGTACACCTTTCCCAATTTTGAACGATACAGTGTTTCCCTGCTGTGTTCTGATGACTGCTTCTTGGTCCAAGTATAAGTGATCCTTAAGAACAGATTTTCTCAGTGAAATATGTGTTTTGATTTCTTGACTATTGCTATCATGAGTATTGATTGTGGATTCTGGTCAAATGGAATCCTTAAAAATTTCAGTTTTCTTTTATGTCGAAGTGAATCCCTACTAATGGCAGACCCTTCTTGGCAGTGCATAATTGTCTGCTTCTCCTCTGTCAGCCTCTCTGTTCTAACTAGTCCAAGTTATATTAAATTTTGTCAGCCAATATATGATTGGTAATTTTTTAATTGAACATATTTTTTGCATCGATCCAAAGGTCATTGAAAAAGCCAATCAAAATCAAGGTTATTATAGTAATTGCCATTAAAACGAATAAACCAAGCTGTTCTCAGGATACCTTTAAACACTTGTTTCTGAAGGAAGCAGAGATACCTCTAAAAAGTATATCGTTGTAAACAATTTGCTTTATAAGAGAATGACAATTAGTGACTGACAATTATGTCTATGTCTGTTGTTGTTAATGTGCCCTCGAGTCAACCATGACTCATAGAAACGTTATGCACAATCGCTCTGAACCCTGGACCAATCTCACGTTTCTGACACACCTACCCTCATTACCCCAGTTACTGTATCAACCCGTCTAACCTGGAGTCTTCCTCTCCTGTGCTGTCCCTCCATCCTTCCAAGCATGATGTCCTTCTACAAGGACTGACCTCTGCTGGCAACACGCCCAAAGTATGCAAGACAAAGTTTCAAAATCCTTGCCTCCAAAGAACACCTTGGCTTCATTCTCTCCAGGACAGACCTATTAGTTCTCTTGGCAGAACTAAAAGTTCTGTGAGTTCTCCTGTTCCAAGTATAGGTTTCACATGAGCACAATCTAGGATTCATTCTTCTCAAGGATAGCCACAATTAGTGACAAATGTCTTTGCATAGTCAATGAAACACAAATAGACATTCCTCTGGTATACCCTGCTTTCAGCCAAGTTCCATCTGACATTGGTGATGATATCCCTACTGCCACAGCCTCTTCTAAACCCCCCTTGTATTTCTGGGTAGTTCTCTGTCCATGTACTGTTCCAATGATTTTTGAATAATCTTCAGCAGGTTTTGTTTGCATTTGGTATTAATGATATAATTAGATAGTTACATAAAGCTTAACCATAATATAAAATAATGAATTAATGTATAAAAAACATTAGTGATGAATCTCAGCAGATTTTGTTCTTTTTTATTTCTTTTTAATTTAATTTTTTACTAGTTACCTTTCTATTACTACAGTAACGGTCTTATACAGTATTTGTCCTTATGGGACTGAGTTCACTTAGCATAATGCTTTCCAGTTCCTCCCCAGTTAGGTAGTAATTTTCAAAATATTTGCTGCTACATGCTGTGCAATAGTCCATCATGTGAATGTACCACAATTTCTCAATCCATTTGATTCTAGTTGGACATTTGGGCTGTTTCTATGTTCTTGTGAATTACGTTATTATGAACATTGTTGCAGGAATCTCTGTTTGTGCCTCAGTTCTCATTTTCTTGGGGTATATTCCAAGCAGTGGAATAGCTGGGTCATGTGGAATTTCTACGTTCAGCTTTTTTAGTAAATGCCAAACTGCCTTCCAGAATGGTTGTACTATTTTACAATCCCATCAACAATGTATGAGAGTTCCTATCGCTCCACATCCTTTCAAACATTTATTACTTACTGTCCTGTTAAACTTTGCCACTGCTATTGGAGTGAGATGGTGTTTCATTGTGGTTTTGATTTGTATATCTCTTATTGACAGTGATTTGAGACTCAGCAGTTTTAGCTCCCAGAGAAGTCTGAGAGGTAATTTGGAGGCAGCAGAGGAGAAGAGAGGCTGTTTCACAGTGGCAGGTGGATTTTAGAACATAATTCAGTATATGGTCTATGTAGATTTGGTCCAGAAATATTTGTCATTCTTTGAAAAAAAAATGAACATTTCTGTATGAAAGTTTCTCACGAGCATGTATGAACAGAAATTGATTACCAAGGCCTGAATGACCATCTTCACAACTAGAAAGAGAATAGCTCACACAACCTGTTGTGAATGAACCCAGACTCTGCCAAGGGAGGCTCGGAAATGAGTGGTCATCCCAATGAATGCCTATTGCTCAGGAAAGTCTACCAGATTTCTGTACCTCATTGTTGTGACTTTTGCCTTTATTGGAACAACTAAAATAAGAAAGAGGAGGAACTACTGTTGGCGACTAGGAATGAAAATTACACTTCTAACTAAAAAATCTCCCGTGCTGTGAATGCAACTTATAAATTCAGTGCATGCAACTTACACCACTTGAACAAAGGAAGTTTCATAACTAATGATTATCCAATGATCATCATTTCTTCTCACCAAGAGACATAGTTTAGGGGAATTGACTGGACTTACACAAATCACTTAATGTCTTTGTGTTAGACTCTTGTAAAAGAATAATTTTGACTATCATTTCTGGAGCAAACAGAAAATTTATGAAGTATAAATTACTGCTCCTCAAACTCATGTATCTCTGCATATGTGTCCAGATGAATTAAAAGCACTAACATCAATTTAGTACTAGAAAGGCAAGGTGCTACAATCAAGGATCCTTTAGGCAGAATGTTAAATGATCCAGGAGGTTATCAAAAGAAGATGGAAGGAATATACGGAGTCATTGTACCAAAAGGAATTGGCAGATACAGAAGCATTTAATGAAATAGCATTTGAGCCAGAGCCTACGGTGATGGTGGCAAAAGTTCAAGCTGCTTTGAAAGAAATAACAAAAAGTAAGGCCCCCAGAATAGATTGTATACCAATTGACATATTTCAGCTAACAGTTGCTGCCGTGGATGTGCTCACCAAGTTGTGCCGAGAAACCTGGAGAACAACTATTTGGCCAACAGACTGGAAGAGGTCTATATTTGTTCCCATCCCAAAGAAGGGCGACCCAACTGAGTATGGAAACTACAGAACAGTATCATTGATTTCACATGCAAGCAAGATTCTACTGAAGATTATCCAAAAAAGACTGGAACAGTACATCAACAGAGAACTGCCAGAAGTCCAGGCTGGGTTTAGAAGGGGTCGTGGTACTTGGGATATTGTAGCGGATTTTAGATGGATCTTAGCTGAAAGCAGAGAATTCCAGAAGAATGTCTATCTGTGTTTCATTGATTATGAAAAGGCATTTGACTGCACGGATCATAAGAAACTGTGGCTGACTCTGAGAAGAATGGGAATCCCAGAACATTTAATCATGCTAATGTGAAACCACACAGTCAAATGCCTTTGCATAGTCAATGAAACACAGATAGACATTCCTCTGGAATTCTCTGCTTTCAGCTAAGATTCATCTAACATCAGCTACAATATCCCTAGTACCACGACCCCTTCTAAACCCAGCCTGGACTTTTGGTAGTTCTCTGCTGATGTGCTGTTCCAGTCGTTATTGGATAATCTTCAGTAAAATCTTGCTTGCATGTGAAATCAGTGAGATTGTTCTATAGTTTCCACACTCTGTTGGGTCGCCTTTCTTTGGGATAGGAACA
>NW_006399766.1:276308-285300 GCF_000299155.1 Elephantulus edwardii | reverse complement strand
TGGGGCTTCGTCTGACATACTTTGGACATGTTGTAAGGAGAGACGGGTCTTTAGATAGGGACATCATACTGGCTAGAGCGGAGGGACAGCGCAGGAGGGGAAGACCCTCTATGAGGTGGATTGATTCAGTGACTGGGGTAATCGGGATGGGTGTGTCAGGGACAATGAGATTGGTACAGGATAGAGCAGGGTTTAGGGCTGTTGTACATAGGGTCACTATGAGTCGCAAATGATTCAACGGCACATAACAACAACAACGACTCTTCAACCTCCAGCGCATGGACACCTCTAGTTGATGTGTCCAAAATCTACCTGGAATTGTTTTACATCTATTCATTTCCTAAACCACCTTCACAACTCAGGCCAGCATTGGCTCTCTCCTGAACCTGTGCAATGTCTGCTGCTCCCCTTACCCCACCTTTCTGTACGTTCTTCAATGCAGCAAGAGATACCAACATTGAAAAGAATAAGAATCACAGAACACTTGATTATACTCATGCAAAATCTATGCCTAGATCAAGAAGCTGTTGTCAGAACAAAGCAAGAGCACATTACGTATTTTTAAATGAGACAAGGTATACATCAGGGTTGTATCCTTTCAACATACCTAGTCAGTCTGTATGCTGAGTAAATAATTTGAGAATCTGGACACTCTGAAGAAGTATGTGGCATCAGGATAGGAGGAAATCTCAACCACCTGTGTTATGCAGATGACATAATCTTGCTTGCTGAAATTGAAGAGGACATGAAATTCTTGCATCTCAATATCAAGAAGACAAAAATCATCACTACTAGATTGATAAGCAACATCATGATAGATGGAGAAAAGTTAGAAAATAACAATGATTTCATTTTACTTGAGTCCCAAAATCAACTCTTGGTAACAGCGGTCAGGAGATCAGGTGATGTGTTTGGCAAGTCTGCAGTCAGGAACTTCTCCAAAGTACTGAGGAGAAATGCTGTTAGTTTGAAGACTAAGGTACACGTGATCCAGGTCACGGACTTTTCAATCACTTGCTTTGCATCTAAGATGTGGACAATATATACGGATGACTGAAGAATAATTGCTGCCTTTGAGCTGTGGTGTTGGAAAAGAGTATATTGAATGTTCCCTGGACTGTCAAAAGAACAAACAGATGTCTTGGGGAAAGTGCAGCTAGAATGCTCCTTGAAGACAAGAATGGTGAAGCTTCATCTCATACTTTGGGCATGTTGCAAGAGAGGCCATTCATTGGAAAGGGACATTATGCTTAGAAAGATGGAAGATAAGTGAAAGAGGAGGAAATCATTAGTGAAATAGATTGATACAGTTAAGTGCAGCAATGGGTCCAAGTGTGTAAGAGAAGATGAGGATAGGACATGGTTCAGATCTGTTGTTCATAGGGTCATTAAGAGTCACACTCGACTCAGTAGCACCTAACAACAGTAACAAGATTGTTTCTGTAAGGTGGAGGTCAGACATCCTTCCTCTCTCCAACTTCTTCACCATCTCTAACATTAGCTGTCCTCACCCACATAGGGAACTATCTACGTCCCCTCTGGGTGTTTTAAGTGCTTGCAATGACCACACAGAACGCAGAGATTATTTTCACTGTTATGTAGATTGGCAAAGACAAAGGCCAAATTTTGAAGGCCTCTTCCAGATGGAAAACACATCTTTCTTTAGTGGAGAACAAATTCCTATAAGAACAGCTTTCAATAAAAAAACCCTTTCAGCCTTGCTAATAAGCAGGCTTCTCTCCACCATGCACACCTCTCTGCCTCTGACCTCCATCAGTGTCTCTGTTGCTAACTAGTCCAACCATGATCCACTCTCCCAGAAAAAGCTTCCTGCTGTCACACCTGTTGTACCACCAAACATTCTTCCAGCTACTGTTGCGGAGTCTTTCCCAGGTTTCCTGCCATCTTCAGTGTTTCATCCCTTGACTTTACAAAGTTCCTCTTACGTGGAACCGAACATTTGTGTAAGTAAATTCCTTATCAATTTCAAAGCTTGATCCTCAAAGTAAGGCTCAGCTTGCCCAAGATTTTCTCAGTTAAGCCTAGACAGGCTGCACTGCCATTGCAAAGGCATGCTGTTATAATCCGCCAGCTGCTCCACAGAGGCATGAGCAAGCTCCTCCCTTTGAAAAGATGCAGGAAGGTCAGCTATGATTGGTTCACACTTGAGGACACACAACAGCAAAACATTGAAGACAAAGGAAAATCCCTCCTCCATTTATTTTCATTCCTTCCCAATCCAATTAGCTTCTCTCGAACTCAAACTCACTGATCCTTGCACCTTCCCCCACCCCATACCCCCTCCATCTTTCTCACTCTCTAATCCCAGCACCCCACCTTGCTTGTAATGGGAAGAATAACTCTGTTTGCTGGGCTCCTCTGAGATACCCTTTCCCTCCTTGGCCCCTGGTGATCCTGAGCTGCATTTTTCTGGGGATGGGAAAGTGGGGAGACTCCTCAAAGTTCCTAAAAGTTGAGAGTGTTGCATACATAAGAATGACTAGCAGACCTCTGTGTATTAAACTCTGAAGCTAAATCACTTTTCTGGGAGAAAAGGCTTGGAAGAGAAAAGAAATCAACAAAATGAAGATACTGGAACTGGAGTACACTTGCTAAACACCAGGGAGAACAGTCGTCTTCTCATGACTAAGGTTCATTTCTTCTCCTTGTCACTCTCTCCAAGGCTGAACTTTGTGAAGAGATAGATGGCCAGGCAGGCGTTGCCCTCTCAGGTTGCACAGCTTGGTCATGTGGTCACCCAGCTCCATAACACGTAACAGCTCCCACTTGCTGATAGAAGAAGTGGGGCTCTAGGAAGTCATACAGCTGCCTATCTTCCTTGTCAATGGTTAGCTGGTGCAGGTCCAGAGGGCTTGGGTGACTCTACACTCTAGGTGGAAAGCCTGCTCCACTACCCCACCCTCCGTTCCTCCATCCCATCCACCTTTCATGTCCTTTTCCCCACCTTATCTTACCCCACCCCAGTACTTCACCCACTCTAGACCCCAGCCCACCCCATTTCTCCTTCCAATAAGGGAAAGATTAACTGTTTCCCAGGGTAACCTTTTCCCTCCCCCACTCCTGGAGATCCTGCACTGCAAAGTGCTGGGGAGACTCCCGTCGTTCTTTCTCCAGGAGGATTTGTCCTTTTCCCCAAAACTAGGACAAGAATGACCAGGAGACCTTTATTTCACTCTTGCCAGAACATTTTATTGTTAGAAACGTTAGGCTTGGGAAAGGAAGTGGAGGTGGTGGCCCTGCTGCACGCACGCTTGCCGGGCACCTTGTAGAAGGGCGGTCATCTGGTGGCTCAGTCGTCGTTGTCGCTGTCACTCAGGGTGAACTTGTTGAAGAAGTAGTGGGCCAGGCTGGCGCCCTGGGCCTGCAGGTGGCTCAGGTTGATCATGTGCTCGCCCAGCTGCTTGATGGCGATCACCTGCTCGTGCAGGAAGTGGGCCTCCAGGAAGTGGCAGAGCTGCAGGTCGCCCTTGTCGGAGGCCAGCTGGTGCAGGTCCAGGAGGCTCTGGTTGACGCTCTGCTCCAGGTGGAGGGCGTGCTCCAGGGCGAGCAGGCCGCTGCCCCAGTCGTCGCGCTCGGGCTTGCCGATGTCGTGAAAGCGGATGCGGCCCCCGCGCCGGTTCTGCAGGCGCAGCAACTTCTCCGCGTGCTCTCTCTCCTCCTGAGACTGGTGCAGGAAGAAGGCCATGAAGTTCGGGAGGCCCACGTCGTCGCGGTCGAAGTAGTAGGCCATGGACAGGTACACGTAGGATGCGTGCAGCTCCATGTTGATCTGCCGGTTGATGGCGGCCTCGCACGCCTGATGGTAGTTCTGGCGCACTTGGGAGGGCGGCGCAGTGGCCATGGTGGTGACTGCGGGCCCAACAGCGAAGGTTTAAGTGTCACAGTTCGATCGAGAAAGTGGAGCTCAGAACCGTCACCAAAGATGGCGCGCGGACCACGCTAGTGGGGCCTTATATATAGGGAGGATTGGACCCCGGATGTAGGCAATGCTAGGGAGGCTTTGGGACCCGGATGAACAATCTCTTAGATGGGGAACTGGGACCCGGATGGACAGTCCCTAGGAAGGGGTAGTGGGACCCGGATGGACGATCCCTTAGAAGGGCACCTGGGACCCAGATGAATGGCCTCTTAAAGGGAGAACTGGGACCCAGATGAACAGCTCCTTAGAGGTGTTACTGGGACCTAGATGAACTAACCCTTACAAAAGATATAGGATCCAGATTACCTGAGCATGAGGGGTGGGAGCCGGGATCTAGAACAGTGATCACAAAAGGGAGCATGAGCTCCTACTTTCATGGTCCTGGCTGATGCAGGAAGTTCCTGTAGTGTAGTAAAGCTAGAGTAGTACTGGATTCCATGACACCTAACAACTTGCTAAAAGTGATATGGGGGCCTAATCTGTAGGGAGGTGCACACATGGTTTGAATCCACCAGCTTCTTCATAGAAGAAATGTGAGCATTATTTTCCTATAAGATTTATGACCTCTGAAAATCAAGTGGAGCCTCAATATGAGTCTGTTCTGAATCAATGGCAATAAGTTGTATAGCTTTGGTCTCCATAATATTTTACATTTTTAGGAGTGTAAAAGCAACCATTTTGAGTTTCTCTTTGGATAACACAATTTATCTGTGAATACATATATGATCTACACACTATGCTAGTGTAGTGTGGAGATCACATATGTATGCATAGTCCATAGGGTGTCGTGCAGCTAACCCAAGGGCAGTGCTTCTCTAGCAGTTGGAATTCACCAGCAGCTCCCAGGCTGAAAGATAGGCCGTGGTCTTCCATGTGATTTGCAGCCTCAGAAACCTGCTAGAGGGTCAACCATGGGTCTCTTCAGACTTGAGGACAATGAGTTTCTTTCTTTTTTACTAATATGATTGCTTCAGCAAATGTTTGTTGTAATGACATTTATGCTATTAAATTTCATAACTCTGCTCAGTGACTTCAACATCTTAGTAGAGACACTTATTCAAGATTCTTCACACAGTTCACAGACTTGTTAACCTCAGGGACTTTTACTTTTCTCCATTCATGATCAAGTTCACTCTTAATAACAGCATAAAGCCACCTCCAAATTTTTAATAAAAGTTAAATAAGGTGATCACAAATGGACAAATACTGCATTAGACCACTGTTACTAAAAATAATAAAACTAACAATGCAAATTTAGAGAATGATTTATACAGATAGAATCAATGTAGTATGCTTTGGAGTAGAAGGTGGGGGAGACTAGAAAATGACAGAAGAGGTCATGTGCACTTGCAGTAAGTGAAGGGAATGGCAATGTGGAATGAATGGACAATCAGACACTGTGTGTATTACCGTTAATGATATGGAATAATATAACCATAATTGACTGGGCAGGAAAAGGCTAAGGAAAGGTTTGCTCACAGAAACTATCATACAGTACTAACAGAGAAAGGAATGAAAAAAAAATGGAGCAGAGATAAGTGGATGGAGGGCTAGGGTAAAGGGATGTAGTAGTAAATACCAATGATCAACTGTAAATAATACTATTAAACAATATATACTTATTCCTATTCCTAAGAAGGGTGACCCAACAGAGTGTGAAAATGATAGAACAACACCATTGATTTCACATGCAAGCAAGATTCTGCTGAAGATTATCCAAAAATGACTGGAACAGCACATCAACAGAGAACTTCCAGAAGTCCAGGCTGGGTTTAGAAGGGGTCGTGGTACCAGGGATATTGTAGCTAATGTTAGATGGATCTTGGCTGAAAGCAGGGAATACCATAAGAATGTCTGTCTGTGTTTCATTAATTATGCAAAAGTGTTTGACTGTGTGGATCATAACAAACTGGGGCTGACTCTGAGAGGAATGGGAATCCTAGAACACTTAATCATGTTAATGAGAAACCTATACTTGGACCAGGAGGCAGTCATCAGAACAGAGCAAGGAAACACTGCATGATTCAAATTGGGAAGGGTTTATGCCAGGGATGTGTCCTGTCTCCATACCTTTTCAACTTATATGCAGAACAGATTATCCGGGAGGCTGGGCTCTATGAGGATAAGTGTGGCATCAGGATTGGTGGAAGATCTAGCAACAATCTGCAATATGCAGATGATACAACCCTGCTTGCTGAAACTGAGGAGAACCTGAAGCGCTTGATGCAGTGTTCAATATGGATTGAGGCTTAATATCAAGACAGAGATTCTTACCACAGGATCAACTGGCAACATCAGGATGGATGGTGAAGAGATTGAGATTGTTCATAGCTTTAGTTTGCTTGACTCCACAGTTAACACTCTTGGCACCAGCAGCCAGGAAATTAAAAGATGTATTACAACATGCTGAAGAGCAATGGTATCAGTCTGGAGACTAAGGTGTGCCTGACACAGGCACGGTCTTTGCAATCACTTATGCATCAGAGGATAAATAGGGAGGATAGAAGGAGAATTGATGCCTTTGAGCTGTGGTGCTAGAGAAGAGTATTGAATGTACCATGGGCTGCTAAGAAAACAAATGGGTTTATCCTTGAGAAGGTTAAACAGGGCTGCTCCTTGGAGGCAAGGATTCTGAGGCTTTGTCTGACATACTTTGGACATGTTGTGAGGAGGGACCAGTCCTTGGAGAGGGACATCATGCTTGGGATGGTGGAGGAACAGCACAGGAGGAGAAGACCCTCTATGAGGTGGATTGAGTCAATGACTGTGGTAATCAGAGTGGGTGTCTCAGAGACAGATTGGCACAGGACAGAGAAGGGTTTAAGGCTATGGTACACAGGGTCACAATGAGTCACAAGCAACTCAATGGCACATAATTACAACAACAACATATGAATCATTGAATGAAAGCCCATTTATTTTTTTTATTTATAATGGTTTATTTACAAAATTAATATATGTTGTTTTTCACACTGGATCTTTCCCATTGTCTTCACACCCCCCCTCCAACCATCAAATTGTGTGATCCTGTGATTAGCACTATGCATCCTCGCCCCTCTGCTTCCCTCCCCTTGGATCCTCATACTTGTTCTACAATAATGGTCCTTTACAGTATCTGTCTTCATGGGACTGAGTTCATTTAGCATAATGCTCTCCAGTCCCTCCCAAGGTAGATAGTAATTTACAAAATTGTTCCTGTGTGTTGCATAATATTCCATCATATGAATGTGCCATAATTACTCAATCCATTACATTATGGTTGGACATTTGGGCTGTTTCCATATTCTTGGTATGGTGAATAAGGCTGCTGTCAACATTGCTTTGCAGGTTTCTGATTGTACCTCAGTTCTCATTTTCTTGGGGTATATTCCAAGCAGTGGAATAGCTGGGTCATATGGAATTTCTCTGTTCAGCTTTTTTCAGGAAGTGCCAGATTGCCTTCTAGCGTAGTTGTAACATTTTACAATCCCACCAAAAATGTATAAAAGTTTGTATCTCACCACATCCTCTCCAACATTTATTACTTGCTGTCCTATTGAATTTTGCCACTGCTACTGGGGTAAGATGGCACATAGACCAATGGAACAAAATAAAATTGAAATTGATCCAGCTATTTATGGTCAACTGATATTTGACAAGGAAATAAAACCTATCAAATGGCAAAATGACAACCTCTTCAATAAATGGCATTGGCAAAACTGGACTTCTACCTTCAAAAAGCTGAAACAGGATCCACATTTCATCCCATACACAAAACCAGCCCAAGGTGGATCAGAGACCTGGGAGTGGAGCCTAAAACCGAAAAATTCGTCTGAGACAAGCTGATGTCAAGCTTAGGCAGCCTAGTCTATGGTATAAAGAGACTGCCAAATACAGCCAGAAATGCACAGCCTGGAAAGGATGAAACTGATAAATGGGACCTTCTAAAGAGTATATGTCTGTGTGCATCAAAAACTTTTTCCAACAAAGTGAAAAGAAAACCTACTGACTGGAAAAAAAAACATTTCACAGTACCATTTCAGACAAGGGTCTCATATCAACAGTTTATAGATTCCTACAGGCCCTTCACAGGAAAAAAGACTTAACAACACAATTACTAAATGGGCAAAAGACATGGAAAGAATTTTTACAGAGGAAGATACTTGGATGGCCAAGAGACACATGAAGAAATGTTCAAAATCACTGGCCATAAGAAAGATGCAATGAAAACCAATTTTTTAACATAGCACAAACATACAATTAACTACTTAATAGCGTGTCTGAATATGGGAATATTTATTCCTGAATAAGAAAAGGAAGAGTCAAAATCATTTGGAAGATTCAGAGATATCTCTTGAAATAACCTGGTTCAGGATTCAAAAGGAAATTCCAGAAAAATATTTCTTCAGTAGCCATAAGAACCCATGGCCTGCGTGAAATGGGAAGAAGAATCAGAAAAAATTGTCAAGATGAGAATTTAATAGAATAAGAAGAAAATAGAATGAAATGTGATGAAGTAATTGAAAATTAAACGTCTTGTTTCTTCTGTACATTTGCATCTTTTTGTTGTTGTTGCCATTAGATGCCATTCACGTGACTATGAGCTATAACAACAGTATGCACAACAGAATAAAATACTGACCCGTTCTCACAATAGGGACTGGGCTTGAGCCTGTTGTTGCGCCCACCATGTCAATCCATCTCATTGAATGTCTTCTTTTTTTGGCAGACCCTCTACTTCATCAACATTCAAGATGCATTGATAATAACGGTTGACTGGAATACAAAAGTTGGGAATAGAGAAGAAGATTCAGTAGTTGGAAAACATGGACTCGGTGACAGAAATGGAGCTGGATAGAGGATGATAGAATGTTGCCCAATCAATGACTTATTCATCGCAAATACGTTTTTTAAGAGACATAAACGCAGGTTATATACATGGATTTCACCTGATGGTATGCATAGGAATCAGATTACATCTGTGCAAAGACCACTGGAGAAGTTCAATATCAGCTGTGAAAACTAGGCCAGGAGCTGACTGTGGAACAGACCACCAACTACTCATATGCAAGT
>NW_006399766.1:268121-275373 GCF_000299155.1 Elephantulus edwardii | reverse complement strand
ATTGACTATGCAAAGGCGTTTGACTGTGTGGATCATAACAAACTGTGGCTGACTCTGAGAAAAATGGGAATCCCAGAACACTTGATCGTGCTAATGAAAAACGTGTACTTGGACCAAGAGGCAGTTGTCAGAACAATGCAAGGAAACACTACATGGTTCAAAAGTGGGAAGGGCGTACGCCAGGGATGCATCCTATCTGCATACCTTTCCAACCTGTATGCAGAACAGATTATCCAAGAGGGTGGGCTCTATGAGGAGAAATGTGGGGTCAAGATTTGTGGAAGCTCTATCAACAATCTGCATGATGCAGATGACACAACCCTGCTTGCTGAAACTGAGGAGGACCTGAAGCTCTTGCTGTAGAGGGTCAAGGACTACAGCCTCCAATATGGATTGAGGCTCAATGTCAAGAAGACAAGCATTCTCACCACTGGGCCAATTGGCAGCATCAGGATGGACGGTGAAGAGATTGAGATTGTTCACAGCTTCAGTTTGCTTGGCTCCACAGTCAACGTTCTCGGCACTAGCAGCCAGGAAATTAGAAGACGTATTGCCATGCCAAAGTCTGCTGTTAGGGACCTCTCCAAAGTATTGAAGAGCAATGGTGTCTCATTGGAGACTAAGGTGCGCCTGATACAGGCCATGGTCTTTGCAATCACTTGTTATGCATCAGATAGTTGGACAATTACTAAGGAGGATAGAAGGAGAATTGATGCCTTTGAGCTGTGGTGCTGGGGACGAGTATTGGAAAACAAACAGATTCATCCAGGAAAGGGTGAAACTGGGCTGCTTCTTGGGGGCAAGGATTCTAAGGCTCCATCTGACATACTTTGGACATATAGCAAGGAGGGACAGATCCTTGGAGAGGGACATCATGCTTGGTAGGGTGGAGGGACAGTGCAGAAGGGGAAGGCCCCCTAGGAGGTAGATTGATTCAGAGATTGGAGTAATTGGGATGGGTGTGTCAGAGACGGTGCGATTGGCACAGGACAGAGCAGAGTTTAGGGATGTTGTTCATAGGGTCGCTATGAGTTGCCAGCGACTCGACAGCACATAACAACAACAACTACTACTTCATCAACATGATATCTTTGCGTAGGGATTTGCCTCACCTGATAACATGTCCCAAGTATGTGAGACAGTCTCAACAACCTCATTTCTAAGAGGCATTATAACTGCTCTTTCTCTGAGATAATTATTCCTCTGATAATGCTCAGTATTCTTCACCAACACCACATTTCTACAACATCAGTGCTTCTTAAGCCCTCCTTAATCATTGTGCAGCTTTTACATTCCAGTGTTGTTCTTTTTAGGTGCCTTTAAGTCAACTATGACTCAGAACTACCCATTAAATAATGGATCCAAACCATTGTCTCTGATATACTTGAGCCCATTGATACAGTCACTGTTTCAATCCATCTTTTGAGGGTCTTCCCCTCTTTCACTGACCATTCCATTTCTGATTTTTCCCTGCAAGGACTGGCCTTTCTAACATGTCCAAATATGTCTAAATATCATCAACTTTTCTTCTCATGATCACCCTGGTTGCACTTTCTCCAAGTCTTATTTGTTTGGTTTTTTTTTTTTTTTGGCAGTTCACAGGACATTGAATATTCTGTAACACCACAAATCAAGAACATGAATTCTTTTTCTGTCATCCTTATTCATTGTCCACCTTTCAGATGCATAGCAAGCTATTGAAAAGACCATTGTTTCAATCAAGTGCACCTTAGTCTTTAAACTGATGTCATTGTTCTTTCATTAAAAGTAGACTATACAACATACTATGGCTTGGGTCAGGTACACCTTAGTTCTCAAAATGACATTGTTGCTTTTGGCATTCTAAAGATGTCCTTGGCAATGCAATACATCATTTGGTTTCTGGACTGCTGCTTCCATTGGTGTTGATTGTGGATCCAAATAAAATTAAATCCTCAAATTACTAGATCCAAATCTTTAACACACACACACACACACAGAGCAAAATCTCTGTATTTCCAACTCTCTATCTTTCACTCCTCCTGAACTTGTTCTTCATTCCCTTGATTCTCTCTTGTTTATTTTTGTTTCAGCTATGAATGTAGAAATGGAATGCATAAATATTGACATACTAGGTATTAGCAGGATGAGATGGACTGGCATGAAACATTTTGAGTCAGATGATCATGTGATCTATTATGCTGGATATGAAAAGTTGAGGGAAAATGGAGTTGCTTTCATAGTTAAAAAAAGTCATTTCTAGATATGTCTTGAAATGTAATATTGTGAGTGACAGGATAATATCCATATGCATACAAGGAAGTGCAGTGAATACCACTATCATTCAAATATATGCACCAACAACCAGAGCCAAAGAGGAAATAGAAGATTTGTACCAACTTTTGCAGTTAGAGATCGATCAAACATGCAATCAAGATGCATTAGTAGTGATGGATGACTGGAATGCAAAATTTGGGAACAGAAAGAAGGAGGATTAGTAATTGGAAAGCATAGACTTGATGACAGAAATGAAGCTGGAGATAGGATGATAGAATTTTGCACAATCAACAATTTATTCATTGCAAATACATTTTACAAGAAACATAAATGCAGGCTATACACATGGATGTCACCTGATGGTATTCATAGGAATCAGATATATTACATTTGTGGAAAGAATCACTGGGGAAGCTCAATATCAGCTGTGAAAACTAGGCCTAGTGCTGATTATAGAACAGATCACAATAAATACCACCTTCCAATTATGCTTGGATTAAAAAAAAATGAACCATTTCAGTGATATAGCCTTTTGTTTGCATTGACGATAAGCAGAAGTCTGAAATGTACATAAGGGCATAGTTGATTGTAGAAAGGAAATTAATGAATAGTAAACAGGATGGCAGCATCATGATGAATGGTGGAGAGATTGAGATTATTAACAGCATTCATTTGCTTGGCTCCATAGTCAACACTCTTGGTACCAGCAGCCTAGAAATTAAAAGATTAATTGCATTGGGAAAGTCTACTGTCAGAGACCTCTCCAAGGTACTGAAGAGCAATGATGTCAGTCTGGAGACTAAGGTGTACCTGATCCAGGCCATAATTTTTGCAATTACTTGCTATGCATCAGAAAGCTGCACAATGAATAGGGATGATAGAAGGAGAGTTGATACCTTTGAGCTGTGATGCTGTAGAAGAGTATTGAATATACCAAGGAGTGCTAAGAGAACATGCAGGTTCATCCTAGAGAGGGTTAAATCAGGCTGCTCCTTGGAGGCAAGGATTTGGAAGCTTCGTCTGACATATGTTGAACATTTTTCAAGGAGGGACTAGTCCTTGGAGAGGGACATCATGCTTGGGAGAGTGGAGGGACAGTGCAAGAAAGGAAGACCCTCAATGAGATGGATTGATTCAGTGACTGGGATAATGGGCACAGGTGTGTCAGGGACAATAAGATTGGCACAGGATAGAGCAGGGTTTAGGGCTGTTGTACATAGGTCATTATGAGTCACAGGCAACTCGATGGCACATAACAACAACAATAGGATGGCATGTGCTTTAAAGAGACCATGGTATTTTATGAAAAGGTAGTACAAATGATCTAGACATGGCAATTTAGAACCAGGGAAGCACTAGCACCACCATTATGCTCAGTGATAAAGTAACAGTGGAAGAAAAAGAAAAATGACCTTCGTTTTTAAATGCTAGGGAAAAGTATTCTGCCCGAAGCATCCTTGATTATGATCCAGGAAGTATTAAAAGAAGATGGAAGGAATATACTGAGTCATTATATAGAAAGGAATTGGCAGATACAGAGGAATTTAAAGAAATAACATATGAGCAAGAGCCTATGGTGATGAAGGAAGAAGTTCAAGCTGCTTTGAAGGAAATAGCAAAAAATAAAGCCCCAGGAATAGATGGTATACCAATTGAAGTATTTCAGATAACAGATGTTGCCCTGGATGTGCTCACCAAGCTGTGCCAAGAAATCTGGAGAACAACCACTTGGCCAACTGACTGGAAGAGATCTATATTTGTTCCCATTCCAAAGAAAGGTGACCCAACCGAGTGTGGAAACTACAGAACAGTGTCATTGATTTCACATGCAAGCAAGATTCTGCTGAAGATCATCCAAAAACGATTAGAACAGCACATCAGCAGAGAACTGCTGGAAGTCCAGGCTGGGTTTAGAAGGGGTCGTGGTACTAGGGATATCGTTGCTGATGTTAGATGGATCTTGGCTGACAGCAGGGAATACCAGACGAATGTCTATCTGTGTTTCATTGATTATGCAAAGGCATTTGACTGTGTAGATCATAACAAACTGTGGCTGACTCTGAGAAGAATGGGAATCCCAGAACATTTAATTGTGCTAATACGAAACCTATACTTGGACCAAGAGGCAGTAGTCAGAACAGAGCAGGGTAACACTGCATGGTTCAAAATTGGGAAGGGTGTACGCCAGGGATGCATCCTGTCTCCGTACCTTTTCAACATGTATGCAGAGCAGATTATCCGAGAGGCTGGGCTCTATGAGGAGAATTGTGGCATCAGGATTGGTGAAGATCTATTAACAACCTGCGTTATGCAGATGACACAACCCTGCTTGCTGAAACTGAGGAGGACCTCATGCACTTGCTGCAGAGGGTCAAGGACTGCAGCCTTCAATATGGATTGAGGCTCAATGTCAAGAAGACAAAGATTCTCACCACTGGGCCAATTGGCAGCATCAGGATGGATGACGAAGAGATTGAGAGTGTTCACAGCTTCAGTTTGCTCGGCTCCACACTCAACACTCTTGGTACCAGCAGTCAGGAAATCAAAAAGCATATTGTGATGGGAAAGTCTGCTGTTAGGGACCTCTCAAAGGTACTCAGGAGCAACAGTGTCTCTCTGGAGACTAAGGTGCGCCTGATACAGGTCATAGTATTTGCAACTCTCATCAGAGAGTTGGACAATGACTAGGGAGGACAGAAGAGTGGATGCTTTTGAGCTGTGGTGCTGGAGAAGGGTACTGAATGTACCCTGGACTGCCAGGAAAACAAACAGATTCATCTTGGAGAGGATTAAACCAAGCTGCTCCTTGGAGGCAAGGATTCTGGGGCTTCGTCTGACATACTTTGGACATGTTGCCAGGAGGGACGGATCCTTGGAGAGGGACATCATGCTTGGGATGGTGGAGGGACAGCGCAGGAGGGGAGGACCCTCTATGAGATGGATTGATAAGGTGACTGGGGTAATCGGGATGGGTGTGTCGGAGGCGGTGCGGTTGGCGCAGGATAGAGCAGGGTTTGGAGCTGTTGTGCATAGGGTCGCTTTCAATTAGGGCAAGGAAGAGGTTAGATCATTCTGAGGTCCTATGAAGAAAAAAAAATCATTTCGCTGAGAATAAATCATGAGGGCAGAAAGGAAATGGGAAAGGTAGAAAGACATAGGAAGTCAAAAAGGGATTGGAGATTGGAACACAGCCACTTGGGGATTATTGTCTTAATACCCAAGATTAGGTAGACATGGCAAATGTGAAAACTTATTCGTGACAGGAATGTATATTATTTCTGATTAGCTTGTAAAGGGAGAATGTTTATAAGAACTACTAATGACTATGAGCATCAGTGTCTTCTATAAACCTACGAGGACTATCATTTGAGCTGGAAATAAATTCACTTTGCTGAGATAGATAAATAGTAACATAATTATATCAGTTGGCTTACCCTACCTAATATACATTATGATATAATGTGGATTGAAATGAATGAATTCTAATTATATCTTAAGGCTGTTTGTGGTAAAGAAAAAATCAACAACTGTCTGAAGATTTAGTACAAGAACAAGGAGACCTGGATTCTATTCCAGGCCAATATATATTCCTGGCTAATGCACCTCATGCCCAGCTTCCATTAATCTTTTATTGGAGATCTTTATGCCACTATGATAAAGTATCATGTCGATGAACAAAGTTGGTTTGTTTGTTGTTGTTGTTGTTTTCATTAGAACTTCCAAACTAAAATGATTTCCGAAGAAAGGTTCAGTGATCTACATCTGAAAATCACCTAAAGAAAACTCTATTTAAACCATAACCTCTCATGGGAATGGCACAAGACTGAGAAGCACTTTGTTCTGTTCTACATGGAATGATCATAAGAATGACATCAGAAGAATTGATTCCTTTGAGTTGTGGTGTTGGAGAAGAGTACTGAATATCCCATGGACTGCCAAAGAAATGAACAGGTATATCTTGGAAAAGGTGCAGCAGAGGGCTTCTTGGAGGCAAGTACAGTAAAGTTTCATCTCATATACTTTAGACATGTTGCTAGGAGAGGCTTCCTTGGAGAAGGATATCTTGCTTGGAAAAGTGGAGAGTCAGTGAAAGAGAGGAAAACCCTGCCCCCATTGTGATGGATTGACATGATGACTGCAGCAGTGGTCTCAAGTATATCAGAGATTGTGAAAGTGCCACAGAATAGGACAGGATTCAGATTTGTTCATCATAGGGTAACTATGAATCATATTCAACAACAACAACAACAATGAGAATTACAAAATAAATAAAGATGAATGTTTGTCTCTGTGTTGCTTGTGGTGGAGACAGAGGGAAAATAAGTTAACAGGCACTGTTTGGGTCCAAGATTATGAGTGTTCAGCAATATCTGTAAAATTATCACCCTTTTTGGCATATTGCTAAAATATATTTTCAGCTTGCTAGATTTAGGTGTTGCCATGTGACTACTTTTGGTCAGAAGAACACAGATGAAAGAGAAATACACCTCTTCTAGAAACATTTCATAAAATATCCTATATGTTCTTCTATGTTATATGTTTTCAATTACTATTGGTCAGATGCAGAGAATCCAGGGGAGGCCTCTAATTCCCCAAAAGATTGAAGAAGCCTAGGATCCTGAATGACTGTGAGGAGCAGAGCCCTCCTTAGACTTGCTTGTATTATAATCTGAACAGGAAATAAACGTTGTGCCAAATCCGATAATCACATTTTAAAATCAATTGGCTTACCCTGACTTATTTATATTATGTTTGAATATGGATAAAGGGTGAACAAAACCCTTCTAATGGGAAAGTGGTTACTTTTGAGTTATTCTACTTCTGCTTTCAAGAAAACCTGATAAAAGTGGAATAACAGCATCGTTACTAGTCATCTTTGCTCATCATTAAAATATACTCTTGATCCATCCATTCTTTGTTGATGGGCCCATAGGCTGCTTCCAACTCTTTGCTATTGTAAACAAAGCTGCGATAAACATGGGTGTGCATATATCTG
>NW_006399766.1:233678-264351 GCF_000299155.1 Elephantulus edwardii | reverse complement strand
TCAGTGTTGTCCCTGCCTTTCTCACATGCACCTTTACACACTTATTTCCTGCTTCACCATCCCACAGGATATCCATCCACTTCTACCCCCTCCCTGCTCATCTATGTCCCTTTCACCCGCTCTCCATCTAATAACTTATATATGAAGCTTCCATGGCTTCTGTGATTTCAAACACATCAGCTGATGGTAGTTCCTTATAATAATAAAGGGAAAAAAAGAGTAAAGTTTCCAGGTTTTGACCTAGAAAAAAAACAACAAACCATACTCTTGAATGGAAAACTACATTGGAACTTCTGTCTGGAAAATGACATTAGAACTACATTGTAATTAATTCTCTCTCTCTCTCTCTCTCTCTCTCTCTCTCTCTCTCTCTCTATATATATATATATATATAATGAGACTTTTAAGGTGACATTTTGGGGTGACATTTCATAACTGCCTATGCCCATTGTTATACAAAGGTATGTGTGTGAGTGTCGGTGTGTATAAACCTGGA
Organism: Elephantulus edwardii; assembly: GCF_000299155.1. Taxonomy (NCBI): domain Eukaryota; kingdom Metazoa; phylum Chordata; class Mammalia; order Macroscelidea; family Macroscelididae; genus Elephantulus; species Elephantulus edwardii. Next base: position 263,855 of record NW_006399766.1, on the reverse strand, counting down.
GAATTAGCAGTGCTGTGAATCTGACTAGATTTTTGTTTCAAAAAAATATGGTCAAGGAGAAGAATTATTTTGGAATATATTGTATTAATAAGAAAATTTAGTGGAAATAAAATTAATGTACTGGATTCAGAGACAAAAGCTAGGCCTTGTGTTACAAAAATATACAATATTCTTGTTTCTTCATCATACTCATAGACATCACTGAAAATATGTAATTTGCATATAAATGTTCTTATTATGATAAAGTATACTTCCACCTAGAGTTAGTTCCTTTTGTTCCTGGAATAAAAAATACACTGCAGATCTGCACTACTAAGCATTTTGGCTTCAGATGTCTTGGCCCCTAAAAAGCTTAATTGTTATTTTAGAAAAATCAAGAATTGTTTGATTTTGTATTTTTAAATTTATTAACAAATTTTAAGTTGATATTCAGGACCTGCAAAGATTAATTGTATTTGCATAGCTAGGTGGGAATGTTTGAAATTGCTTTATAGCTTTCCTCACAAAGATTTATTTTCTACACTAATTTTTCAGGAACTAAAGACTCCCTACTGTTCTGAAGCTATGTTACATGATATGGGAACACACTTTCCTGAAGGAATTTTTATTAATATGATGAGTATTTGTTCATTTGATCAATAGAATGGCATAAATAAAATTTCTATAGTCTTGATAAGTCATTTCAGTCCAATTTTGGATCCTTGATTGAAATCTAAATGGAGAAATAACAAGTTCTTTATTCATAGTTAAAGCTTACCTTGCTGAAAGCGGAAATAGCGTGAAGCATTTTCTGAAGAAAATCAAAAGTTACCTACCTCATTATAAAGAAAAACAAAACTCCTCACAGTTGGACCATTAGACAACACCATAATAAAAAGTTCAACTTGATGATTTCATTTTACTTGGATCCAAAATTCACATCCAGGAAAGCAGCAGTGAGAACAGTAAAAGACATTTTGTATTGTGTAAATCATCTACCAGGGACCTTTTTAAAGTGCTGAGGAGCAAGGATGTCACTTTAAAAACTAAGGAGACCCTGATTCATACCATGGTATTTTCAGTTACCTCATATGAATGCAATGAATAAGGAAGACCAAGTAAGAATTGATATCCTTGAACTGACATATTGGTAAAGAATACTGAATATACTATGGACTGCCAAAAGAACAAAAAAAAATACCTGAGTTGGAAGAAGTACAGAGTGTTACTTAGTAGGAAGGATGTTGAGACATCAGCTCCCATACATTAGCATGTTATCAGGAGGAGTCAGTCCCTGAGGAAGAACATCAAGCTTGGAAGAGTAAAGAGAGGAAGACTCTTGATGAGATAGTTTCACACAGTAACTGCCACAGCAGTGGAGTTAAGCACAGCAGAGATTATGAACATGCTATGGGACTAAGCCAGATTTCCTTCTGTTGAACTGGCAGCAGGCAGGGGATGGGGGGGGGGTGACATACCATGAATTATAGCTTACTTGATGACACCTAACAGCATAAACATTGTTTTGGCTCTAAATTTCAGCTTGGCATACTTACTTCTTTAAAATAAGTCAAAAGTATACTAGTCTTATTGCAAGTCTAATGGTAAGCAGCTGTGCTGCAATTCTAAATGTGGTACAAATCTACCAGCAGCTCTACTGGAGAACCATGGACAGTCTCTCCTCCTGTGATTTACTGCCTCTGAAAACCCCCTGCAGAGTCAGCTATGTGTGGATTCTGATTCGATGGCCCACAACAATCAATAATCTTATCTAAGATTCATCCTATGTTGTAATGACTACACAAGCTCAATATTTTTTCAGTAATTCCGTTTTATTTGTTGTTCATTTTACCAGTAATTGATGGAACTATGATATTCACAATAATGAAAAAAATGTAACAAGAATGTATTTGGCTGTTGATTTCCTAGTTGACTAAACATTGATAAACCTGAAGCAGATGGTAACTGGGAAATGTTTATAAGCATTAAGGACTAATTCCGTGGTCATCCATGGTGAAGTACACATCATAAATTCTGTTTGATGTTTCAAATGAAAGAGAAATAGTCACATATGTAGGGAAATGAAAACTAATCCTTAACTGAAAAACTGTCATGTGAGCTAACTCTTGTTGATAGTATTGCAGGACTTTTAACAACATCATATTTCCAGTTGTTCCTGGTAAACAGCCTTTCAATTATGGTTGGCATGTTGTAGCCTTGCCTTAGAATAAAATCCTTAAAAGCAATTGGTGCATAAAGGTCTTCAAGGATATCATGCCCCCTCTCATACTTTACAAAATACCTTGCTTCAATGTCAGGTAGGGAATTGGGGTCAGGCAAAGGTTCATCTTCTCTTAACTTTTTCCACAACTTGGGATGCAGATACCATGCCCCATATCTCATCTTCATACGCCTTTCATCAGAAAACTGCAGATCGTACTCTTTCTTTGCCAAGATATGATCTGGTACAGGGAGTCCTGCTTTCAATCTAGTTAGCCCTTCTGTACGCAGTAGTTTCGGTGAAAGCAGGATCATATCCTTTATTTTGGATGGGCCCACCTTTGGTGTACGGACAATTATGGGTTCAAACTGTTTTATGATGGATTGTTTCTCAATACCTTCAATTCCAAGTGAAGCAACCCATTCACAGAAGTGACTCACGGTGTTGACTACATTTTTTGGAACATCAAGGGGTTTACAGAAATCCTCTACTATTGTCATTTCTTTAAGCCAATCATCTGGACTTGGCCAAGGCTTCAACTTGGGAAAGTTCAACCTGGCACTTATTGAAGGGGTTTTTGAAGCTCCTGTGTGTTTCTTTACTCTTTTCTTACCATCCTCAAGGTACGCCCAAGTGTCTTTGAGCTGCTTGTCAGGATCCAACACTTCCAGCACCTCTCGTAGGAGCTTTGGGGACATTTCGTCCTCTAGATTTGGACAGGAAGCCAATGGATGCGGCTTCACACGGGCTTCCATCTCCTCTACGAAGGCCTTCCGTGCCAGCTGAGCTTGCGAGAGCTTGGAAAACAGGGTTGAATTGGGGGACAGCTTCTTCCAACAGCTTTTTGGGGCTGGTCCAGGAGTTTTTCGATATATCAGTGGGTGAAAATTGCCCTTTGGGCCCCGAGTGATCATCTCTGTGCAAGGTGGGCAGCTCTTCCTGAAGTCATCTATCCCTTCTTTAACGAACACCCAATTCCGAGAGTTCAAGGAAGTAGGGAATTTCAGCCTATCCTTAGATTTTGCAAAGCACTTGGAGGGCAATCTGTCCTTGTACCAGGGCTTGCAATTCATGCCCAGGGGCATGGGTTCCAGCTCCACAGGCTGGAACCACCATTTCTGGTGGTCCATGCTCACCCCAGCCCCCAGATGTCAGGCTTCCGGGTTTAATGTGTGGCCCGAATCTGGTTGCTATGAGTCCCTGTGACAATCAGGCTCCACCAATGGGTGGAAGGGTCTACAGGCGTGGGCGTTCCTCAGGAGCCGCATGCGCAGTCCTGACTCTCTGGGATCTGTCCAGAGCCTTTGTATGGTCCAACCCTCAGTTCCTTATAATTCAACAATTCTTTTATGTGGATGTGTGCAATCTTCACCTTTTGGGCTGTTTCCAATTTAGAGCTATTGCAAACAAAGCTGCTGTGAACAGTTGTATGCAAGATTGTGTACATGTGTGCTTTCATTTCTCTTGGTTAAACAACTGTGATCAAATGGCTGGATTGGATCCCAGAGTCTGTTGTATGTTTTAAGATATTACTGGGCCTTTCGAAAGTTATGTTAATTTACATTCCTTGTAGCAAAGTAGAAAAGTGTAGTTCATCCACATAATCACCGCTAACTAGTAATGTGATTCATCTTACTTTTTTGACTCATCTAAAAGGTGTATGAACTAGCTCTGGCAGCCTCATGGGTAAAGAGCTACACTGCCAACTCAAAGGAAGACAGTTCGAATCCATCAGCTGTTCCACGGAAGAAAGATGGACAATCTTCTCTCACACTATTTACAACCTCTAAAAACTTTCTGGAGGGTCAACTATGACTTGATGGCACGTAGCAATAAAAAAAGATGTGTGAAGGAGTCCTAGAGGGATTATGTGTAAAGTATTGGATTGCTAACCAAAAAAGGTTGATGGTTTGAATCCATCGGATATGCTGCAGGAGAAAGATGGGCAGTTTTATGCCATAAAGATGTAAAGCCTTGGAAAGACTGTGGAGGGTCATTATAAGTCAGAATGGAGTAAGCAGTAGTCAGTTTGATTTGAAAATAAATCTCCAGTGGTATCCTGAGTTGTTGTACGTTGCATTTACCCAATGACCATTATTGCTCATCATCTTACCAAATTAAAAATGTCATTTTGACACTTTTATCTCACCTTTTGTGAATATCTGTTAACATTTTGTGCATTTTAAAATTGGGTTTCTTAATACTTTATTGAAGTTCAAGTTCTCTGTTTATTCTGGATATAAGACCTCTCAAATCTATGCATAGTTTCTCTGAATTTATAGCTTGACTCTCCATTGTTTTAACAGTGTTTTTCAAAGAGCAGAAGATTTTTACATCTATGAAGTCCAATTTATCAATTGTTCTTATATGGATTGTGATATTTATTTTTTTAAAATCCACAATCAATATCAATAGTAGCTCTAAATTGTGATTTTAAAATGACACTTAAAAACAATATGTTAATTGGTATGCCATCAACTCCTGGAGCCTTGTTTTTTGCCAATTCTTTCAGAGCAACTTGAACTTCCTCCTTCATCACCACAGGATCTTGCTTATACATTATTTCATTAAATTCTTCTGTGTCAGCCAATTCCTTCTGGCACAGTGACTCTGTACACTCCTTCCATCTTCTTTTAATCTCTCTTGGATCATTTAACACTCTACCCAAAGCATCCTTTAAGTATTGCCACTCATGGCTTGAATTTATTTTTCAGCTCCTTCAGCTTAAAAACACTGAGGTATTTTGGCCCTTTTGATTTTCTGACTCCAGCTCTTTGTACATTTTATTAGAGTATCTTGCTTTGTCGTCCCGAGCTACCCTTTGAAATTTTCTGTTCAGCTCTTTAATTTCTTGATTTCTTCCTTTAGCTTTGGCTTCTCAGCACTCTAATGCAATAATCAGAGTCTCACCTGACAGTCATCTTGGTCTTTTCTTCCTCTTCAGCCTTTGTAAAGATCTTTTGCATTCTTTTTTTTTATTATTTTTTTATTATTTTTGTGTGCGTGTACCGTCAAATCAGATCTGACTGGTACAGGAGGAGATTGTCCCTCCTTCCCCAGCAGAGCATCTGGTGGATTCGAACCGTGCACCGCTGGGATTATAGTTGCAGCTTCTTGCCACTAGGCCACCAGAGCTCCCCCCTTTTGCATTCTTTATGAACAATATCCTTGATATCCTCCCACAGCTCATTTGGTCTACACTCATTGGTGCTCAAGGCCTCAAACCTTTTCCTGATATTTGTTCCCATTCCAAAGAAAGGTGACCCGACAGAGTGCAGAAATTATCAAACAATGTCATTAATATCACATGCAAACAAGATTCCGCTGAAAATTATCCCAAAACAACTGCAGCAACACGTCAACAGAGAACTGCCAGATGTACTGGCTGGGCTTAGAAGGGGTCATGGTACTAGGGATTGTTGTTGTTGTTGTTGTTATGTGCCGTTGAGTCGCTTATGACTCATAGTGATCCTATTTACAACAGCCCTAAACCCTGCTCTATCCTGTGCCAATCGCATTGCCTCTGACACACCCATCCTGATTACCCCGTCACTGAATCAATCCACCTCATAGAGGGTCTTCCCCTCCTGTGCCGTCCCTCCACCCTCCCAAGCATGATGTCCCTCTCCAAGGACCTGTCCCTCCTTACAACAGGTCCAAAGTATGACAGACGAAACTCCAGATTCCTTGCCTCCAAGGAGCAGCCTGGTTTAACCCTCTCCAGGATGAATCTGTTTGTTTTCTTGGCAGTCCATGGTACATTCAATACTCTTCTCCAGCACCACAGCTCAAAGGCATCAATTCTTCTTCTATCCTCCCTAGTCATTGTCCAACTCTCTGATGCATAACAAGTGATTGTGAAGACCATGCCCTGTATCAGATGCACCTTAGTCTCCAGAGTGACACCATTGCTCTTCAGTACCCTGGAGAGGTCCCTAACAGCTGACTTTCCCATCACAATTTTATTTCCTGACAAATGGTGCCAAGAGTGTTGACCGTGGAGCCAAGCAGACTTAAGTTGTTAAGAATCTCAATCTATTCACCATCCATCCTGATGCTGCCAATTGATCCAGTGGTGAGAATCTTTGTCTTCTTGACATTGAGCCTCAATCCATACTGAAAGCTGCAGTCCTTGACCCTCTGCAGCAAGTATTTCAGGTCCTCAGTTTCAGGAAGCAGGGTTGTATCATCTACATAACGGAGATTGTTAATAGGTCTTCCACCAATCCTGACGCCACACTTCTCATAGAGCCCAGCCTCTTGGATAATCTGTTCTATATACAGGTTGAACAGGTATGGAGATAGGACATTATAGCTAATATTAGGTGGATCTTGGAAGAAAGCAAAGAATACCAGAAGAATGTCTATCTGTGCTTCATTGACTATGCAAAGGCTTTTGACTGTGTGGATCACAACAAGCTGTGGCTGGCTCTGAGAAGAATGGGAATCTCAGAACATTTGATTGTGCTTATGAAAAACCTATACTTGGACCAAGAGGCAGTCGTCAGAACAGAGCAGGGAAACACTGCGTAGTTCCAAATTGGGAAGGAGATCTGCCAACGATGTATTCTGTCTCCATATATTTTCAATCTGTATGCAGAACAGATCATCTAGGACGCTGGGCTCAACGAGGAGGAATGTGGCATCAGGATTTGTTGATGATTCATCAACAACCTATGTTATGCAGATGACACAAACCTGCTTGCTGAAACTGAAGAGGACCTGAAGTGCTTACTGCAGAAAGTCAAGGACTGCAGCCTTCAATACAGATTGAAGCTCAACATCAAGAGAACAAAAATTCTCACCACTGGGCCAATTGGCAGCATCAGTATGGATGGTGAAGAGACTGACATAGTTAACAGTTTTAGTTTGCTTGGCTCCACAGTCAACACTCTTGGTGCCAGCAGCCAGGAAATAAAAAAACAAATTGCATTGGGAAAGTCAGCTGTCAGGGACCTCTCCAGAGTACTGAAGAGCAACAACGTCAGGTTGGAGACCAAGGTGCGCCTGATGCGGGCCATAGTCTTCACAATTGTGTGCTATGCATCAGAGAGCTGGACAGTGACTAGGGATGATAGAAAGAGAATTGATGCCTTTGAGCTGTGGTGCTAGAGAAGAGTATTGAATACACCATGGACTGCTAGGAGAACAAACAGATTTGTACTAGAGGGGGTGAAGCCAGGCTGCTCCTTGGAGTCAAGGATTCTTAAGCTTCATCTGACATAATTTGGGCATGTTGCAAGGAGGGACCAGTCCTTGGAGAGGGACATCATGTTTGGGAGAGTGGAGGGACAGCGCAGGAGAGGAAGACCCTCAATAAAGTGTATCGATTCAGTGATTGGGGGAAGTAGGTGGAAGTAGGTGTGTCGGAGACAATGAGAATGGCACAGGATAGAGCAAGGTTTAGAGCTCTTGTACATAGGGTCGTTATGAGTTGCAAGCAACTCGGCGGCACATAACAATAATGACAACAACTTAGAAAAACAACAGAAACCACAAAAAAAAATTTGTCTAGCCAAAGGGTACTAAAGAGATTTTTTTCACTCTCTGATGCACAATTTTTTTTTTTTCTATTTGATGACCTTCATTTTATCTATTGTCTTTTCTTTGGTTGCTTTTTCTTTTGGTATCATGTCGACAACATGATCTTGTATTTTCCTATGGTTTTTGTTTGCTTATTCCCTGAGGGTTTTCAATTCTTTCTTTAGTGTTTTGGTTCTTTTATTTACTGATCACTTGGAGTTAATTTTTTTAATATGGTATAAGAAGATCCACCCAAAGTTTTTACTGATTCATAAAATCCTCAGCAAATTTTCAACTCCTTATCTACAGGAAAGGACATATTGACCCTGACGTTTACATAGAATTACAAGTGCACAATTTGGAAAACAAACTGTAGGAGAAAAGAGTAGGAAGAAGACTCACACTACTCAGATTCATAGGAAAAGCTATTTTAGTAAATAACAGAGAATAATACATATAAAGATAGACCAACCAATATAATATTATTGTTGTTGAATACCATAGAGTCATAACTAATTCATAGCTGGCCTCTGGTGGGCTTTCAGAGGCATTAAATTCCATGGAATGAGATTACTTTTATTTCTCCTGGAGGATTTGAACTATGTACATTTGGATTGGTAGTGCAATTTCTTACCACTTAGCCACCAGAGATCCTTAACCAATTAAATATAATCATAAATAAACCCATCTGTCTGTGGCCAATCAGAATACATACAATGGAATATAATGCAGAAATAAACCCATCTATCTATGGTAAATCTGCTGTCAAGGACCTCTATAAGGTGATAAGGAGCAATGATGTCAGTTTAAAGGGTAAGATGTATCTGAATAAGCCATAGGGTTTTTTCCCAGTTACTTGTTATGCAGTTGAAAGTTGGACAATGATTAAGAAGGACAGAAAAATAATCAATGTCTTTGAGTTTTGATGTTGGAGAAGAGTTCTGAATAGCCCATGAACTGCTAAAGAACAAATATTTCTTGGATAAAATGCAGTCATGGTACTTCTTGGAGATAAAGAATGGTAAAGCTTTGTCTCAAATATTTTGGGCCTATTGTCAGGAGGGGTCAGTCCTTGTAAAATGACATGACGCTTGGAAAAGTGGAGAATAAGTGGAGAGGAAGATACTCAATGAAATTAATTGACACGGTGAATGTAACAATAGGGTCAAGTATATCAGAGATGACAAGGATGGAACAGAATAGGATCCAAGTCCCTTGTTCATAGAGTTACTATAAGTCATAATCAACTGAATGGCACCTAGCAAAAACAGCTATGGCCAATTATATTTTGACAATGATATGTTCATGAAGAAAAGATTGTTCAATTAATGATGCTGGAAATAAGCCCTGTCCAAAAAAAATTATCGTTATAATTATATTGAATCAATGGGTCAATTTAAGGATAGTTCATATACTTGAAACCATCGCTATAGACACTGTGTCATTTCTCTTTCTCTGTTATAGTCACATTGTCATTTCTCTTTCCCATGATTTCTTTTTCAAAGGACTGATCCATCGTGATAACATGAGACGAAGTTTCTCCAACCTTGGTTTCTCCACCAAGAAGCACTTTTGGTGGTACTTGCTCCAAGATACATTTGCTTGTTCTGTTTGCAATCCATGGGATATTCTGTTCTGTTTTCCAATAACACAATTTAAAGACATCAGTTCTTTTGTTGACATCCTTATTCATTGTCCAAATTTCAGACACATTAAAAAAAAGAAGTAATTTAAAAGACCATGGCTTGAATCAGGCATACCTTCGTCTTTAAAATCTATATATTGCTCTTTAGCACTTTGGAGAGGTCCTCATTAACACATTTCCCCAGGGCAACACATCTTTTCATGTTTATTGACTAATTATTACTGTTTACACTAGGGGTGTTTATTGTGGATACAAGAAAAATGAAATTGTTAACAACTTCAATATTTTTTCAAATATCTTGATGTTGGCTATTGGTCCTCTGGTGAAGATTTTGCTTGCTTGATGTTGAATAGTAATTCATAATGAATGCTGTAATCTTGGATATTCTGTAGCAAGTGCTCCAAGTCCTCTTCACTTTCTGTGAGGAAGGTTGTGCAATATGCATAATGTAGGTTGTTGCTGAGTCTTCCTACAATCTCGAGGCCATATTCTTCTTCATACAGTCCATTGTCTGTAATTATTTGTTCAGCATACAGATTGAGTACGTATAGAGAAACTATATACCTTTCCTGATCTTAAACCATACAATATCTCTGTTTCATGCAAATGACTACTTCTTGGTCCATGTACAAGTTCCATATAAACACAATTTAGCATTCTGGAAGTTCCAATATTTGCAGAGTTATCCATAATTTGTTTTTTATTCACACAGTCAAATGTCTTTGCATAGTCAACAAAATACATCTTTTTGATGTCCTCGGCTTTTAGCCAAGATCCATCAATCTGACATCATCAATGATATCTATCATTCTGTGTTCTCTTCTGAATATGGCATGCATTTCTGGTGTCAGTAGTCCAGAACATTTTGAGCAATCTTCAGCAGGTTTTTACTTGTATGTGATATTATTAATAATACTGTTTAATATTCATTATATTATATCATCTTTTTTGTTTAATATGAGTAACTTTTTAAAAAAATTAAAAAGGGGGAACACAAATACAGAACTCTTCCAGTTACTTTCTTTTAAATTCCTTGCCATAGGCCTGTGGGCATATGCAGAGCTGCATCTCTTGAAAGCCCTTAACTGGTATTCTCTTGGAGAAAGTGCAGCCAGAATGTTCCTTAGAGGCAAAGATGATTAAATTTTTTTCTCACATACTAGTGACAAGCACTTATACTGCCAACCCAAAGGCACACAGATCAAATCTACCAGCTGCACCTTTATTTATCCCTCGCTATGGCAAGATTTCTTAAAATAGCATCTCACACTGTTTCTCGTAAGACTGGTCCCTCCATCTTTTCAGAATTTTTATGGCTTAAAAGATTACAGGTTTATGAAATAAGACACTCATTTTTATATGCCAGGGACTTGGAATTGACTCAGAGTTGACCCTCCATTGTATTTTCAGAGGCAGGAGGAGATAATCCATCTTTCTCCATTAGAGCAGCTGCTGGATTCTAACTCGCTGCCTTTGGGTTGGACATGCAATTACTTACCCACTAGGCCACCAGCACTACTTAGGTATAAAATTGCAATTCTTAAAAGCGATAAAGGGAAGCTCTGGTGGCTCAGTGGCAAGAAGCTTTGCTGCAATCCTGAAGGCATGTGGTTCAAATCCACCAGGTGCTCCACTAGAAAAGGAGGGGCTGTCTCCTCCTGTACCACTCGAATCCAATTTGACAGTACACAACAAGAAGGAAAAATAAGAAAGTAGTGTGGGGGGAAAGAAAAGAAAATTTACAATCAGAGCTATCATTCTTAGATGGTTAGCATGGATGTGCAGGTAGAGAGAAGGGAATAAATAGGTTGGGTGGAGAGAAGGGCAATATACAGTAAGATCGATCAGACATTGTAATTAATTAATTTTATGAATGAATTGTAATTAATGTCATAAAGCAAAATTTGTATGTATGATTTAGTAATATAAGACTAGAATGATTTATAAACCCTTACTCAAATAAAAAATATAAAAGTCAAATAAGGAGAGTATTTTTGTAGTGTACTGTCAAGTTAGAGCCAATTCATAGCTCACCCTTCAGTGGGTTTTCAGAGGAGATTGCCCATCTTTCTCATGAAACTACTGGTGTGTTTGAACTGTATGCCTTTGGCTTGGCAGCACAACTTCTTACCACTAATCCATCTGAGCTCCCTAGAACCAAACAAAACACAACAAGAAATCACCTTAGATGTCTTAGACTGCAGACTCTGTGCTTTTAGTAGGAGGAAAATGCTTCTCTGGCATCCATTCTAAAGAATTGAGCCATAACTCTTTCATTGATGATCTTTTATAAAATAACACTTTTCCAGATTCATTTGCCTGAAATATTTGAGCACTTTGGAGACAACTGATTCACAGTTACTGGTTTCTCACTAGGGAGCTCTGGTTGCCTAGTGGGTAAGGAGCTGTATTTCCAATCCAAAGGCAGATGGCTTGAATCCACCAGGTGCCTTGCAAAGAAAATATGTGCATTCTCTTTATGGCCTCTGAAAACTGGCTGGAGGGCCAGCTGTGGGTCAGTTCCAATCCGATATCCTAGTCTGTAAGGAATTGTGCTGATAACTCAAAGGCAACATCTCTTTTATGGGTCTAATACACTAGTGGGAAAATCTCCTCCTGTGCTATTTATAGCCTCAGAAACCTTCTGGAAGGTTGGCTGTGAGTCAGTTGAGGACAACTTGAGCTTGAGGACAATGAGTTTGAACTGTTTTGTGTGAGTTTTTTTAAACGGTTTCTCATTTATTTCTCATTTATAATACCACCTAATTATTTCTCACTTGATACCATTGTTGAGTTTCCAGGCTATAAATATTTACAGGAAGGGGCTGCTCACTTTTCTCCCACAGAGTAGCACTTGATAGATCCAAACCACTGACCTCTGAATTAGCAGCAAGACACATTATGCCATTATGCCACTTAGATTCCTTAATTAAAGGTAACAAGTTACTGGATGAAACAGACATGCACTTCCTTTCACAAAATCTGGAAGAAGAAATCAAATGCTCAAATAATTAGTATAGAATATATGAAAAAGTGGTGCAAAAGTCAGATACAGGGAGAGATATAAGATCACAGTAGAAACAACCAATCTAGTCTAGAAAAATAGAGAGAGTTTATAATCAGAGTTCTGACTAGAAATAGAGTGCAATTAAGGCAGTAAAAGAAATTTAAAGGAAGATATTACTTACAGATATATGCATCAGGATGAAAGGATCAAAACATATTTTGAAGCCCCCAGAGACTATTAAAATCATACCTCTTCCTCCCCCTCCTTCCGATTCTACTTCATGTAATTTGGTCTGAATGAATCACCATAGCTGGACACCGAGTAGCGCAAAAGGACAAAGAGTAGATAGACGTGGTGTGAGGTGATATCATGAGTGATAAAGAGAATAACCAGAATAGAAAGCTTCTAGCAAGGAGTGACTTCCAGTTAAAGGCCTGAACAATTCTTAAGAATCTAGTGCAAAGTAGAGAAGAGTGTCCAAAGACTCAATAAACCTTTCTTTTTAATTTTTAAAAGAAAATTTAAAAATTTTCTTAGAATCAATATCTTATGCTCTTTTAGCTTCCTCATATGGCTGTACTAGAAATATCACAAGTGAATGGCTATAGATAAGGAAATTGGTGCCAATCTCACCATCTCCAACACACCTACCCCCATTACCCCAGTCATTGAATCAATCCACCTCATAAGCCTTCTGCACTGTCCCTCCACCCTCCCAAGCATTACGTCCTTCTCCACGGACTAGTCCCTCCTTACAACATGTCCAAAGTATGTCAGACTGAGCTTCAGAATCCTTGCCTCCAAGGAGCAGCCTGGTTTAATCCTCTCTAGGGTGAATCTATTTGTTTTCTTGGCAGTCCATGGTATATTCAATACTCTTCTCCAACACCACAGCTCAAAGGCCTCAATTCTCTTTCTATCCTTCCTAGTCATTGTCCAGCTCTCTGACATATCAAGTGATTCCAAAGACCACGGCCTGTATCAGGTACACCTTAGTCTCCAGAGTGATACCATTGCTCTTCAGTACTTTAGAGAAGTCCTCAACAACAGACTTTCCCATCACAATATGTCTTTTAATATTCTGGCTGCTGGTGCCAAGAGTGTTCACTGTGGAGCCAAGCAGACTAAAGCTGTGAACAATCTCAATCTCTTTACCATCCATCCTGATGCTGCCAATTGGCCCAGTGGTGAGAATCTTTGTCTTCTTGATATTGAGCCTCAATCCATATTGTAGGCTGCAGTCCTTGACCCTCTGCAGCAGGTGCTTCAGGTCCTCCTCAGTTTCAGCAAGCAGGGTTGTGTCATCTGCATAACTCTAATTGTTAATGAATCTTCCACAAATCCTGATGCCACACTTCTCCTCATAGAGCCCAGCCTCCCGGATAATCTGTTCTGCATATAGGTTGAAAAGGTATGGAGATAGTACACATCCCTGGCATACACCCTTCTTAATTTTGAACCATGCAGTGTTTCCTGGCTCTGTTCTGACAAGTGCCTCCTGGTCTAAGCATAGGTTTCGCATTAACACAATCAAGTGTTCCGGGATTCCCATTCTTCTCAGAGTCAGCCACAGTTTGTTATGATCCACACAGTCAAACACTTTTGCATAATTAATGAAACACAGACAGACATTCTTATGGTATTCCCTGCTTTCAGGCAAGATCCATCTAACATTAGCTACAATATCCCTAGTACCACGACCCCTTCTAAAGCCAGCCTGCACTTCTGGCAGTTCTCTTTTGATGTGCTGTTCCAGTCGTTTTTGGATAATCTTCAGCAGAATCTTGCTTGCAGGTGATATCAATGATATTGTTCGATAATTTCCACACTCTGTTGGGTCACCTTTCTTCGGGATGTGAACAAATATAGATCTTTTCCAGTCAGTTGGCCAAGTGATTGTCCTCTAGATTTCTCGACACAACTTGGTGAGCACATCTAGGGTAACATTTGTTAGTTTAAATACATCAGTTGGTATACTGGGGCCTTCTTTTTTGACAGCTCTTTCAAAGCAGCTTGAACTTCTTCCTTCATCACCCCAGACTCTTGCTCATAAGTTGTTTCATGAAATTCTTCTGTGTCTGCCAATTCCTTTTGGTACAGTGATTCTGCCCAAAGCATCCTTAAGCAACTTGAGGTTTGAATTTCTTCTCCAGTTCCTTGAGCTTAAGAAATGCTGAGCGAGTTCAGCCATTTTAACTGACTCCAGCCCCATTCATTTCATTGTAATATTTTACTTTGTCTTCCTGCACTGCCTTTTGAAATTTTGTGTTCAGCTCTTTAATATCTTCAATTCTTCCCTGTGCTTTGGCTTCTTGGCGATCTAGTGCAATATTCAGAGTCTCTTCTGACATCCATTTTTGTGTTTTCTTCATCCTCTTTCTTTGTAATGACTTTTTACACTCTTCCTAGATGATACTCTTGATATCCTCCCGCAACTCATCTGGTCTTCGCTCATTGGTATTCAAGGCTCAAACCTAAGATGGTTTTGAAATTCAGGTGGGATAGACTCAAGGTCATATTTTGGTTCCTGTGCATTTGGTTTCATTTTCGTTAGCTTCAGCTTGAACTTGCATATGAGTGGTTGGTGGTCTGTTCCACAATCAGCACCTGGCCTAGTTTTCACAGCTGATATTGAGCTTCTCCAGTGGTTCTTTCCACAGATGTAATCAATCAGATTCCCATGCATACCATCAGGTGAAATCCATATGTATAACCTGCGTTTGTGTTTCATATAAAACATATTTGCAATGAATAAGTCGTTGATTGTGCAAAATTAAATCATTCTATCTCCAGCTTCATTTCTGTCACTGAGGCCATATTTTCCTTCTTCTCTGTTCCTCACTTCTGCATTCCAGTCACCCATTATTATCAATGCATCTTGATTGCATATTTGATAACTCTCTGACTGTAAAAATTGGTAGAAATTTTCTGTTTCTTCTTCTTTGGCTCTGGTTGTTGGTGCATATATTTGAATGATAATGTTGTTCACTGGACTTCCTTGTATGCATATGATCCTGTCACTTCAAGATGGATCTAGAAATTACTTTTTTAACTATGAAAGCAACCTCATTTTTCCTCACCTTTTCATCTCTGGAGTAATAGAGCATATGATCATCCAACTCAAAATGCCCCATGCCACTCCATCTCATCCCCACAATACCTAGTATGTCAATATTTATGTGTTCCATTTCTTCTTTAACAATATCCAATTTTCCTATATTTATGGTTCTCAAATTCCATGTTCCAATCACCAGTGTCTGCTTACAACTGTTCCTCTTCCTTTGTATTTCCATACTTGAAAGGTCCGCCTCAGTATTAGTTTGTGTGTTCCTGTGTACAATAGAACATACAAACCAATATATAATAAAAATAAAATGGGGGGGATAAATAGAAATCCATTCAAAAATATGATCCTATAACAAAGATAGTTTGGAGCACACTGTGACATCTGCTTCATTCAATTTGATTGTTGTTGTTAGAGGCCATCAGGCCAATTTTGACTAATAGCAGCCATCTGAACCACAGATCTGAACCTGTCCTTATGGTGCACCATTCTTATCATCCCTGATATACCCAAGCCCATTGTGGTAGCTATTGTATCAATCCATCTTCTTGAGGGTTTCCCTCTCTTTCTTGGACCCTTAGCTTTTCCCAGAAAGAGTCTTTTTCCATAGACTGGCTCCTCCTGACCACATATCTAAAGTATGTGAGAGCAACTTTTGGAATTCTTGTCTCTAATAAGGCACCTGTTTGAACTTTCTCTAAGACAGACTTGTGTTCTTTTGGCAATCTTTGGGATATTCAATATATCACAGTTCAACATCACAATTTAAAGGCACCAGTTCCTCCTCTTCTGTAATCCTTATTTATTACCCAACTTTCAGATGTATATGAAGCAATTGAAAAGACCTGACTTGGATCAGGTGCCCCTTAGTTGTTAAGCTGACATCCTTTCCCTTTAGAACTTTGTATAGGTATTTGACAGTAGATTTTCCCAAGGCAACAAGTCTTTTGACTTTTTGAGTATTATTATCATGAGTGTTGATTGTGAATCCAAGTTAAATGAAGTCGCTACATCTCTAAAACAAGAAAATAAAAATCCTCACCACTGAATTAATAAAAAATATTGTGATAGGTGGAGGAAAAAAATTAGATTAGTCATTATGAAAGTTATGGTTGTAGAATTAATTTATTGTAGGAGTAGCAAACTCAAGTATATAGGCAAGTACTATAAATGAGTATTGTTTAATCACCCCCTTTCCCAGCAGGACTCTGAGCACCACTTGTATCCTAGCCAGGGTACACACATTACACAACAAAGTATTCCTAGGAGTCTCCTCTCTGACCTTTCAGAAATGCTGAAGAGTCTGAAATGGAGCCTCTCCTGCTGTGCCACGTGACTACACCCAAGAGTTCCTCTTTCTCTTTCCTTTCCCTGAGAGCTGGACTCCTGTACACATTTAGGAGGTGATTCAGGAGGGTGTGCAACACAGACTGAAACTGTGCTTGTCCTGGGTGTAATTTTTCCTATGCACTCACAAGGCTGGTTGAAGTAGAGTTTCTAAATGGGGCAGCAGTATCATCCTGTCTGATGCTCCTGTGCTTGTGTGAATCTTCAGAGGGCTTGCCAGCACTTTTCAGGAATGCCCACTCTACAAACTTCACCTCACAGAGAAATCAGGGTCTGGAAATACTCAGGAAGCCTGATCCTCTCAAGAGTCATAGGATCCTCCCTGTCATCAACTGCATGGACTATGAGTGCTGATGACATGATCCACAGCATCACTGCCTCTGACACGGTTCACTCCATGCTTTCTATTTTCAGGCCTATGATGAATCCCTCCTTGATGATGTACAGTGAAGATACTGGAGATCATATTACAACCAACCACAGCCATAAACCTGCTGAAGCACTTCCACAAACACTGAACAGTGATTTAACCAACATGACAACATTGTAATTAGTAATTCAATGGCATTACCTAGTCACTGTCAGCTGAAGAATGTGAATTTGAAATACTAATGTCTTGCACACAAAAAGAGCTCATTTCCAGGACTGGATGCTGCTGCTAGTGTTATTGTGTTATTATGGGAGTGATGGTGCTTAGTGGTAAGGAGTTACGATGCCAACTCAATGGCTTGTGGTTCGAACCCACCAGCTACTCTGTGGGAATAAGATGCACTGTCTCCTCCTCAGTGATTTACTGTCTGAAAACATGTAAGTGGATCAGCTATGAGTTGTTCCAACTTGACAATAAACCATCAATATTGTGTTGTCATCTTAAGGTGAATCTCTTCCTATAGTTGTTGGGAGAGGTTAGCCTACCACCTCAAGTGAACACAAGAGTAAGAGCTGAGCTACATTAGCTATGTTAGGAGTATTCCATGACTCTCTCTGAAGCAAAAATATGTGGAGTGAACCTCTTTACAATTAGGTTTTATATATGGTAAGGAGCTGTGATGCCAACCTAAAGGCATATGGTTTGAATCCACCAGTTGCCCTGCAGGAAGAAGATGGACAATCAACTCCCATAAAATTTACTACCTCTGAAAATGTGCTGACAATATCAAAGGTAGTTTGAATCCACCAGATGCTCTGCTGGAGAAGGAGGGGCAGTTAGATCAGATTTGACAGTACACAACAAGTTAAAAGGGGGAAAAATTCTTTTTAAAAAAAATGTGCTGGATAGGCACTATCAGTCATTTCTGACTCCATGATACTGAACAAAAAAAATCAGATCACCCAAGGAGTCATGAGTAGCACCAGTAGTTAATCACTTAAAGGCTGATGCTTTGACCCAGTGAGTGAATGGTGAGTTCCTGTTCTAATCCTGTCCTCTCCCTCTGCCTGGCCACTTGTTTGGTTTTCCAAATATGGATACAGCATCTGGTAGTCATGTGAGAACCAGACCTGGTTACATCTTGGGAGAGGATACCTAAGCATCTGGTGTATTTGGAATAAATGCAGCTCTTTATTGAGGGTGTTTTATCTACCAGGGAGGGTCCTCAATATCAGTGTACAGGCACAGAGTAACTCAGTTCTTAGGAAAACTCAAGATGGACAAACGATTATTACCCTCATTTTAAACCTGCAGAAACTGCTTATCAAAGGGAATAAATAAAAGCCAAAAAATGAGTTAACCAGTAAATGCATCCCTCACTTAGGCCATGTGATCCCATTGTTCAATCTAGCTGGGCAAATCCTCTGACAAATTCTCTGTGAAAGGGCCAGGCCAGAGAAGGTAGCCCATGAGCTTGGGATGAATATCTGAAAACCTCCATTGATCACTCTTACTGGGGAGGGGTTAGGTTACTGAAACATTTGCCCTTATAATTTGTTTTTTAAGCACTAGTGATGGAGAATTTGTGTATGAATTATATGTGCTTTCAGTCAATCAACTCGAGCAGAATTGCAATGGGAAAGTCTGCTGTTAGGGACCTTTCCCAAGTTCTGAAGAGCAATAGTGTCTCTCTGGAGACTAAGGCGCATCTGATACAGGCCATGGTCTTTTCAGTCATTTGTTATGCATCAGAGAGTTGGACAATTACTAGGGAGGATAGAAGGAGAATTGATGTCTTTGAGCTGTGGTGCTGGAGAAGAGTATTGAGGGTACCATAAATTGCTAGGAAAACAAACAGATTCATCCTAGAGAGGGTTAAACCAGGCTGCTCCTTCAAGGCAAGGATTCTGAGGCTTTGTTTGACATACTTTGGACATGTTGTAAGGAGAGACCGGTCCTTGGAGAAGGACATCATGCTTGGGAGGGTGGAGAGACGACACAGGAGGGGAAGGCCCTCTATGAGGTGGATTGATTCAGTGACTGGGGTAATCAGGATGGGTGTATCAGAGACAATGAGGTTGGCACAGAACGGAGCAGAATTTAGGGCTGTTGTACATAGGGTCATGAGTCACAAGCAACTCAACGGCACGTAACAACAACAACAACAACATGCTTTTACCTCACCAGACATTGATACTGGTACTCAGTCACTGAGTACTATTTATGTATTAAATAGGTTATTAAACAATTAAGTATTACATTTGAGAATTATTGATGATAATATTGCCTCTAAATACATTTATTCAGTGATATTGTTTCAGATTAGATAGTAAGTTACATATATTTTTAATTTTTTTTGTTTTGTTTATCACCATCCATAAAAGATGATAGAATGACAAATTCCAGAAGAAAGATTTAAGCACCAGCTATTAATCCCTCCCTTTAGTCCTTTTTGGAATGAGGTGGGGTAAAAGTAAGTAGTAAAATCAACATGCATATTTGCATATTTCAATGAACATATTCATTGTTTCCAAACCACTCTTCAAGTTTCATTACTTTCTTTTTTTTTTATTCCATGGATGTTTATTAGTTGAAAATGTCACAGTCATTTTTGTAAAGCCATTTGTGATCCTCAAATGGACAGATTCTTCACCTTCTTTACATTTGTTCTAGTACAGTAAAGCAATAAACATAATCATAAAGAAATGGTATAGCATGTTCTAAATACATAGTCCTAGAAAAATACACAGTAAAGCCCGTGAAAGTCAAATCTTGTGTGAGGATCTCAACCTTGGCATCTTTGTAGTCTGTTGTACACTCTTTAACAAATCCTCCTCACACTCACACAGACACACACAATGGCAGAATCAGGTCAGGGATCTTCTGGACTGTTGGGGATACTTCTGAGTTAACGCTGGTGAGTCCTCTCACGGCGATGGAATATGGATGACTGGCGGAAACGCTTTCTACAAGCAGAGCACTTGTAGGGCTTGGCTCCTGTGTGGATCCGCTCGTGAGACAGCCAGTTGGTTCTGTGGCTGAAGGCTTTGCCACAGAAGCTGCATTTGAAAGGCTTCTCACTCTTGTGAGTCACCAGGTGCACTGTCAGTTCTGATTTCTGGAAGAAGCTTTTGGGGCACGTGGTACAGACATAGGGCCTCTCGTTCTTGTGTCGTCTTTTGTGGTATTTTAACTGGGAGGGATATGTGAAGACCCTGAGGCATTCCTCACATGTGAGTGGTTTTGAGGATTTTGGAACTTTTTCTTGGCGTTCCTCAGGTGAGGGTTGTCCCTGATTACTCTGGTGAACAGAGGGAGGCTCAGGAGTTGCTGAGTCAACTTGCTGACTTGAACAACTTTCATTTTCAACTTCTATGTTAATATCTCGAGGGCCTTCTCCTCGAGGCTGTTCCAGAGCTGTGTGGGTGCCTGCATCAACTCTTCTGACATCTTCTGGATTGTCTGCAACAGGACCTCCCGCTTCAGGTGTGGGCAAACTTTCTTCTGGGATTATATGTAGAACAAGTTCTTGGTTGTCTGTACTGTTACTGTTGTTTTCTTGGGTAGTCAGCTGAGAAACTGCGCCATTGTCATCATCATATTCTCCTTGTCCTGTTTGTGCAGGAAGATCTTCAGGAGTCTGGAAGGGAATCCCTGAGTTATTATCTCTTGGAGTCTCTGCAGATTGTTTCCTTTTGAAGGCAGCAATAACATCATCTAAAGTTGCATCTTCTGAAAACCCGAGTTCCTGTCCCTGCATCCTGACATGGACATAACCAGCTGGCTGTGAGAGATGATTGTTTAGGTCTTCCATGAATTTGCTCATGTTTCTACCATTTGAATTCCATTTCTCCCTCAAAGCAGGCCTGTCTTGGCAGTGCCCTTCCCTCATAAATTGCTCCAGAGCTATGATGGAAATCATTTCCTCCTTGCTGTGGTTCTCTGGCTGCAGCCACATGTGAAAGAACTTCCAGTATCGTTGGAATTTATCTTTTAAATTTGAAATATTGCTGTACTGCAATATGTCGACTGGAGTTGCTGGGTTCTGGGATTCAGAGAGGCTCTCTCCACTAAGTCCTGGGGAGAATTCAACCTCCTGATTTTCTGATCTGGGATCATGCCTTGCTGGTCGACGTCGAGAGGATCTCCTGAGATTGTAAGCCATGGTTGGCAAGATTTCTCAGAGACTCAAGTTGCGAGACTCAGTTTCTGCTGACTTGAATGCCTTGTCTTGTTTGTGCAGGAAGACCTTTGGGAGTCTGGCAGGGAGTCCTTGCAGATTCTTTTACGGTTTTGAACGATGACCACACCACTCTGGCTTGTTAGGTCTTCATACCGGATGTCTCAAGTTTCATTACTTTCATGCCTACCACTCTGCCACACTTTCCACATCCACTCCCACTGCTCTTACCTTCTGAGGTTTAAATATTCTCATTTATGAATAAAGCCTCTAGACCCCAGCTAGAGTCCTTCTCTCCATCCTTGCTCCTAGCATTAATCTGGAGACTTGGTCATACCAAAGAAATCCCCAGTTAGCATTCACGTGTCCTTCACCTCATCAGACCAAGGCAGAAGTGTCTCCTCAGCCACAACAACCCCCCTCTCAGCCCAGCCAGGACCTCTCCCAGCACTCCCACCATTAGGAACAACTCCTATCTGAAATCATGGACTCAATCAACCCATGAAGACTCCATCCCTCCAACTCCTAAGGACAGAAAATGAGAGGAGTCAGAAGTTCATGGATGTAAGCCCTTTATTTTCATTTGATTTTTTTGGTAGTTACAAAGTCTATCTTCAGATATCAGCATTTTGGGGGCTTAGCAGAGCTTTAGCGACTCCTCAGTGACATGGGCTTCATCACTTCTGCTCCAATCCTGTGTCTCTTCAGCTAGTCTTTCTTGTTTAGTTTTTACGAAGGTGATGAATCTGCTCACTGCTGTGTACTGCTTTGCATCACGTGTTCTGGGCTGATGACGTCTTCGTGGTTGTTTGCAACCTCATTATCGGCCAGCCGTAGGATGTTAGTGGACAAGTACTCCATAACACCTGCCAGAAAAATGGGCACGAATCTGTTTACACACTGAGTGTAGTTTCCTCCCCACAGGAGAAGGCCCACCCTTCTCACTGAAGAAAGCAGATCAGCTCATGTGGAGCAGGAGTGAGGAGTCTGCCTTCAGAGGCAATGCTCGCTTTTTATCTTATGCATGATGTTGGCTGCAATCAGGTTGAGCTTC
The DNA here is from genome assembly GCF_000299155.1 of Elephantulus edwardii. Lineage (NCBI taxonomy): Eukaryota > Metazoa > Chordata > Mammalia > Macroscelidea > Macroscelididae > Elephantulus > Elephantulus edwardii. The sequence goes on along the minus strand of NW_006399766.1, from coordinate 241,465 downwards.
ATCACCCTACTGGCCAGGGTTGATCAGAACCCCAGAACTCATCCCTGCCCACACATTTGTGTGAAGCCTAAACTTTGTGATGTCATCGGTGTCCTTCTCTGGCCCTTATTGGGCCTAGGCCTAGGAATATCCCTAAGAACCTGGTAACCCTGGTGTCTGAACCTTCATTGTGTGCAGGGTCTGATGTTTTACTTCATTTAGCATTATGGCAGACGTGGGTGTGGGGATGGGGGAAGGAAAGGTGCTGTTGCTTCCATGTGGCCACTCTCAGAAGCTGATATCACTCCCCCCACCCCCATAGTGTTTGCTCTGAATATCTACCTCTGGCCTTGTGTTTTCAGCCCATTTACAAGCCTTTGTTGTAGATCACTTACAGACATGCACCATTACTTGTCCATAGAGTTTCAATGATCTCCTTTCTCATTGTTTTTGTTGTTATGTGTTGTCTAGTCACTTGTGACTCATTGCAACCCTATGTACAACAGCCCTAAACCCTGCTCCATCCCTGTGCCAATCTCATCTATCTCTGACACACCTACCCCCTTTACTCCAGTCACTGAACCAATCTATCTCATTGAGGGTCTTCCTCTCTTGTGCTATCCCTCAACCCTCCAAAGCATGACATCCCTCTCCAGGGACTGGTCCAGCCTTGCAACATGTCCAAAGTATGTCAGATGAAGCTTCAGAATCCTTGCCTCCAAGGAGCAGCCTGGTCTCACCCTCTCTAGGACGAACCTGTTTGTTCTTCTGGCAGTTCATGGTATATTCAGGTGTACTTAGTCTCCAGACTAACATCGTTGTTCTTCAGGACTTCATAGAAGTCTCTGACAGTAGACTGCCAATGCAATTCATCTTTTCATTTCCTGGCTGCTGATGCCAAGAGTGTTGATTGTAGAGGCAAGCAAACTGAAGCTGTCAACAATCTCAGTCACTTCACCATCTATCATGACGCTGCCAATCAGCCCAGTGGTGAGAATCTTTGTTTTCTTGACGTTAAACTTCAAATCCACATTGAAGGAGGTAGACCTTGATATATTGTAATAAAATCATTTTGCTTCCCTTTGCATATTACTTTTAATATGTCTGACCAATATGCCTACATTTCTGGATTCTAGTCTTTGTTAATTCATTTCTTTGTCTTTTGAGTAAAGGTTTTTAATAAGATTGGGTTTTCATACAATCAGTCCTAGATGTTTTGTTTTATAACATTGATTACTGTTCATTAAATATCTAGAACAGTACATACATAGGGAACTTCCAGAAGTCCAAGGAGGATTTAGAAGAGGTCATGGCACCAGGGATATCATTACTGATGTCAGATGGATCCAAGCGGAAAGTAATACCAGAAGAATATCTATTTTTGCTTTATTGACAATGCAAAGGCATTTGACTGTGTGGATCATAACAAGTTGTGGCTGACATTGTGAAAAATAGGAGAAGCAGACTAGTTGATTGTGTTCATGTGGAAGCTATACCTGGACCAGGAGGCTGTTGTGTGATCAGAGCAGGGGAACACTGAATGGTTTAAAATGGGGAAGGGAGTACATCAGGGTAGTATTCTCTCTCCATGCCTATTCAAACTGTATGCTGAGCAAATTATCCTAGAAGCTGGGCTCTATGAAGAGGAGTGTGGCATCACGATTTGAGGGAGACTCATCAATAATCTGCATTATGCAGATGACACAACTTTGCTGATAGTGAGGAGGATTTGAAGCACTTGTAGAAAATCAAGGAATGCAGCCTTTGGTATTGTTTGCACCTCAATGTCAAGAAAACAAAGATTCTTAGCACTGGACCTATAGGCAACCTCATGATGGATGGAGAGGATATTGAAACTGTCAACAGATTCATCTTGCTTGGATCCACAATTAATACCCTTGGTACTAGCTTTCAGGAAATAAGAAGATGCATTACACTGGGAAACTCTGCAGTTAGAGACCTCTCCAAATTATTGAGGAGTAATGATGTCAGTTTGAGGACTAAGGTGTGTCTGATACAGGCCATAGTCTTTCCGATCACTTGCTATGCATCTGAAAGCAAGAGAGTGAATAAGGATGACAGAAGAAGAATTGATGTCTTTGAGCTGTGGTGTTGGAGAAGAGCACTGAACATCCCAAGAACTACCAAAAAACCAAACAGATATGTCTTGGAGAGGGTCCTGCCAGAGTGCTCTTTGGAGGCAAGAATGATGACACTTTGCCTCACATGCTTTGGGTGTGTTGCTAGGAGGGGCTATTCCTTGGAGAGGGACATGATGATGGATAGCGTGAAGGGTCAGCGAAGGAGCGGAAGACCCTCAACTAGGTGGATTGACACTTAGTGTGAATATTGAAAGGCAGGGTTTTATTGCTATCATTTTCTTGAGTTCTTTTTGGTGTTGTTGCTAGTTACTTTGGTCCATGCTGCTTTCTGTGGCACCTCTGTAAGGACATCTCTCAGTGTTTCCTGCTATGCTGGTCTTGCTTTTACAAACTCCCTTAGGTTCTGTTCCTCTGGGAATATCTTTATCTCTCCTTATATTTGATGGGTAATTTTGCTAGGCACAGTATTCTTGGTTGACAGTTGTGTTCTTTGAGTTTTTTTATGTATGTCTTTCCACTGTCTTCTTGCTCGCATGTTTTCTACCAAGAAATTGGCACTTAATCTTAACTGCTCTTACTTATAGGTTACTCTTTATTTCTTTCTCCTGCTTTCAGAATTCTCTCTTTATCTTTGGTTCTGGAAAATTTAACTGTGATATGCCTTAGTGTTTTTCTTTTGGAGTCTATTCTATATGGCTGTTCACTCAGCTTCTTGAATATATATTCTCTCATTCTTCATTATGCCTGGGAAGTTTTTATCTAATAATTCTTCCATAACATTTTGGTGTCTTTACTTGCTTCTTCCTGTTCTGGAATTCTAATAATGCATGTGTTATTTCATCTGATGGTGTCCCACATTATTCTTAGGTTTTCTTCTTTTTCCTTCCTTTTTGATTCTACTTTTTGCTCTAGCAGATCAGTGGTGACAATTCTAGCTTCTATTTCACTGGTTCTGTGTTCCATCTCTTCAACTCTGCTCATGTATCCCTCCATCATGTTGACAGCATCTGAAACATTGGACCTTATATATTTTGGATTGTGGTTTCTTGTTTTTTCAGTGCTGCTAATGCCTCATTTGTTTTATCTGCATTGTTTTGAATTATTTTTTTAAGCTCCTCCTGGGTTTTGCTTGCAGTGTCCTGTAATTCTTCAAGTTTTTCTTTCATCCATTGAAAATATTCAATCATTGTTCTTTTAAATTCTGAGTCAGAATGTTTCATCAGATTTTCTGGCTTCAGAAAATCCATTGATACTGTGTTACCTTTTGTGGGTGACATCTAGCTTTGCACTTGTGTAGTGTGTGGAATAGCTTGCTTTCTTTTACACTTTGATAGGCTCTTGATCTGAAGACAATGCTCTAGAAATCAGTTGGGCAGCTACCCCAGCTGTGTTTTTCTCTGAATTTCTGATTCAAGGGAAAGTTCAGTTCAGAGCCTGTGAGAGCAGCCCCTTATAGCTAGGGCAGATCAAGGTGCTCTGGATTAAAGCCAAGCTGATTGACTGGACTTGTAGCCACAGGTGTGGAACCCAGTGGGGGGGGGGCGAGGCAGTCACGAGGGACCAGGGTGATCACAGGGGTGGGTCAGCCACTTGCTGAGACCTCACTCAGATTTCAGCTGAGTGTGCTCAAACTCCAGCTCTCCATCTCCCACCCAGCAGCTCTCACTCAGTAGTCCTTGCCCAGTGGCACTTACCCAGGTGCCCTCGCGCAGTGGCCCCTGCCCCAGCAGGGCCCTGGGACCAGTGGGACCAAAGAAAACTCAGACAAATTCCCACTAACCTACTCACCTCTGGCTGGTGTCCATGAAAGCTCAGTCAAATTCCCACTGGCCTACTCGCTCTTGGGTGCTCTTCTGGTCAATTGGCGGTGCCCAAGAAAACTCAGTTAAATCCTCACTGGCCTGCCAGATCCTTAGGCAGGGCCTAAGAAAACTCTGTTAAATTCCCAGTGATCCACCTGGTCCTGGGTCGTCGGCTGGGGTCACAAGAAAACTCAGTCAAATTCCCATTAATCTTTCTACTGGTAGATGTGTCCCACAGCAGCTCAATGTTCCTGTAGCTCCCAAATTAATTATTTTAATAAAAGTTCCTACTCAAATTCCTACTGTCCACGTTGTGTCTCATCAGTCACTGTGTGCTCTGAGCATCTCTCTAGTGGCCCGTTTCTATGCAGCTTGCTGCTCCTTGAGCTCCTGACATGGCTTTCTCCACTGCCACCATCTTGGAATCCACTCATTGTTGATTTTTTTATCTAATTTAATTTTAAGCTTCTTGTCTTTGATATGCTCCTTATAAACTATTGTTGTTGTTAAGTACCTTAGAGTTGAGGTGACTCATAGCCACTCTATGAACAGAAGTCCTCAACACTTGTGTGACTTTCATCCTTTCTCCAGGTTCATAGGGTTTCCGAAGACAAGCTATTTATGCAAGTGGTTGCCACTTCTGCTTCCACTCCTGGAATTGTCTCTGGAGTGATAGAAAATTAGAGATCAGGGCTGCCCGCTCAAGAAGCTTTTGTGCAGGAGATTTCAAGTCAGCCCTCCCTCTCTCTCCCAGAGCACTACAAAAATCTCTTCCCTTTGCCTGAAGTTCTGTGTACTAAAATCTCTCCTGTTTGGTCCCTGGGATGGCCCCACAGATGCAGAGGCAAAAACCCCCAGATGGATGTACCTGCAACCCAAGAGATGTCTCTGTCCTGTCTCCCCACAGGCAACCAAAGTGCTCGTTCTTGTCATAGAGCCCCCACTTCTCCTGACCTTTTCTCCTGTATCTTGGTGTGCTCCTTTGTCTCTGGTGTGGTGGGAGATCAGATCCTGTCTGGGCCGCTTGTATGCAGACTCACCTGGGCCAGCCCTGTGTTGCAGGGAGCCAACAAAACTCTTCCCTGTATGCAAAGTTCTGTACACTGAAGTCTCTTGTCCTGCTTGGCCCTTGGGATGGCCTAGCAGCCACGGAGACAAAGACCCCTGGATGGAGGTACCTGCAACCCTAAGGATGCCTCAGTCCTGTCTCCCCTCAGGCAATGGAGAGTGTTCACTCTCAGCACAGAACACACAGCTCTGCTGACCTTTTCTTGTGCAACTTGGTATGCTCCTTTGTCTCTTGTGTGGGCAGGAGATCAGAGTGGTACAACCACTTTAGAAGGCAGCTTGGCATTTCCTCAAAAAGCTGAACATAGAAGTTCCCTATGACCCAGCTATTCCACTGCTTGGAATATACCCTGAGAAAATGAGAACTGAGGCACAAACAGAGACTTGTACACCATTGTTCATAGCAGTGTTATTCACCATAGCAAGAACATGGAAACAGCCCCAATGCCCAACCATAAGGGAATGGATTTAGAAATAATGGTACATTCTCACAGTGGAATACTATGCAGCACACAGGATCAATGATTTTATCAATTACTACCTAGCCCGAAGGAGAACTGATGATGCCTTTGCACTGTGGTGTTAGGGAAGAGTATTGAATATACCATGGACTGCTAAGAAAATGAACAGGTTCATCCTAGAGAGGGTGAAAACAGCCTGCTCCTTGGAGGCAAGGATTCTGAAGCTTCATCTGACATACTTTGGACATGTTACAAGGAGGGACAAGTACTTAGAGAGGTATGTCATACTTGGGAGGGTGGAGGGACAGCACAGGAAAGAAAGACCTATGAGGTCTATGAGGTGTATTGATTCAGTAACTGGAGTAATAGGGCTAGGTGTACCAGAGACAGTGAGATTAGCACAGGATACAGCAGGGTTTAGGGCTGTTGTACATCGAGTCTCTATGAGTTACAGGTGGGCTCAGCGGCACAGAACAACAACAGCAGCAGCATGGGAGAAACTGGAGAGCATTGTGGGGGTTAATCATAGGGTAACCCAATTTGATAGGTGAAAGAGGGAGGGATGGGTAAACAAAAGGGGAACGATCTGCTGTGAAAAACAATATATACAAATTTGATGAACTTTCTATGTAAATCAGTCTAAAATAATAAAAAAACCTGAAATAAATCCCATCCCTCACACTATATATAAAAACTAACTCAAGATGGATCAATGACAAAGAACCAAAATCTAAGTGTATAAATACCATTAAAGAATAAAGTGGGACAAATTTAGGAGCCATAAGCTGTGACACAAATAGCATATAAACTCTGTTATGTAATCAACAAAGGATAAGATAGATGGATGAGACCTCTTTAAAAAATAAGTCCTTGTATGCATAAAAAATGTCTAAAAAATATACGGAGAATCCACAGATGAGGCAAAAATATTTGACAATGACATAATTGACAAGGAGTCCATCTCAAATGTATAGAAAGCTCCAACACCTCAACAAGAAAAAGACAAACAACCCAATTGCAAAATGGACAAGGTACATGAATAGATACTTCATGAAAGAAGACATTCAGTTGACCAACAAACGCATGAAGAAATGCTCAAGATCACTAGCTATTATTGTTGTTGTTATTATGTGCTGTCAAGTCGTCTGTGACTCATAGTAACCCTATGTACAACAGCCCTAAACCCTGCTCTCTCCTGTGCCAATTTCACTGTCTCTGACACACCTACCCACATTACCCTAGTCATTGAATCAACCCATCTCATCGAGGGTCTTTCTCTCTTGTGCTGTCCTTCTAATCTCCCAAGTATGACATCCCTCTCCAAGAACTAGTCCCATCTTGCAACTTGTCCAAAATAAGTCAGATGAAGCTTCAGAATCCTTGCCTCCAAGGAGCAGCTGGGTCTCAGTCTCTCTAGGACAAACCTGTTTGTTCTCCTAGCTATTAGAGAAATGCAAATAAAAACGATGATGCTATACTTTCTCACTCCAACAAAAATGGTCATGTTCAGTAAGATATCAAACAACAAATGCTGGTGAGGTTATAGAGAGATTTGAACTCTCATACACTGTTGGTGGGAATATATAATGGTGAAACCACTATGAAAACGAGTTTGGTTTTCCTTAGAAAGTTGGGAATAATTATTTTCACTTTATCCAGCAATCCCACTACTAGCTATATACCCCAAAGAAATAAGAGCTGTGACACAAACTGACCCACACCAAATTTAATTTCAGAATTATTTACATTAGCTAAGATTTGAAATCATCCAAGTGTCTATCAACAGATAAATGGCAAAAGAAACTGTGGTACTTCCAACATAGTGGGATATTATTAGTAGTAAACAGTGATCAAGAATTTGTGAAATACTGCACAACATGAGTAAAACTATAACAGATCATTCTCAGTGGCATAAGTTAGTCACAAAAGGATAATTATGATATAAGGCTAATAGTATAAAAAGCTAAAGAAAGTTTTATGTACAGGTAGAATAAATTTTGGAGTGCAAATGGATAAAAAGGGAGGGGAAAGGGAGCAAAAATTAATGGATGAGTAAAGCTAAAGGCAATACACAGTAAGAGTTTGATGAGACTTTGTAATTAATGATATTAATTGTAATTAATGTTAGAAAACAAAACATATGAATGATAATGTGAAACTCAAGTTGATTTATAAACTAATTTTTTTAATTTGTTAGAGGTTAATTTGTTGTTGTTGTTATGTGCCATCGAGTCGTTTCCGACTCATAGCGACCCTATGCACAACAGCTCTAAACCCTGCTCTATCCTGCGCCAACCTCACCGCCTCTGACACACCCATCCCGATTACCCCAGTCACCGAATCAATCCATCTCATAGAGGGTCTTCCCCTCCTGC
>NW_006399766.1:224148-231078 GCF_000299155.1 Elephantulus edwardii | reverse complement strand
TCTCCAATACCTAATATGTCAATATTTATGTGTTCCATTTTTTTTAACAATTTCTAATTTTCCTTCATTCATGGTTCTCACATTCCATGTACCAATCACTAGGGTCTGCTTACAGCTGTTCCTCCTCCCTTGTGTTTCCATACTTGATGGTTTTACCTAGGTTGCCCTTTTTGTTAATCTGCGTGTGTTCTGGAGGTTAATTTATTTTTTTAAAAAATAATATTGTTTTAATTTTTTGTGTAAGATTACCAAGCATATTCATTTTCTCTTTTATGATATCCACACATATTGATAAATGGCCTTAGTTACATTTTCACATTGTATCAATATTCTCAGAAATTGTGTTCTGAGAGTCTTTGTCCCTGAGCTGGGCTTCAAACTGGAAGAACTGTTCTCTGAATCCACCAAACTCCTTATCTTTGTTTGGATTAAATGTTGATCATTTGAACTAACACTGTGGATTGGGGGAAGGGGGGAAGGACTGAATAACAATGAAAGAATTTTTTTTCTTCAAAGAAAAAAATTTACCAGGGGGAGGGATAGGCAGGGAGGAAAATGTGCAACAATGAATGAATGGGGGAAAATTAAATGGAAAGTATATGCTGTAAATATATACATGTATATATTTACAAAATCATTAATAAAAAAATGGTCAGATTAACTGGAACATTAAGAGCCAAGAATACTCTGTGACTGTTGTCCTGAGATGCTCTATAAACCTTGAACCAATTATCCCTTGAGGTCTCCTGTTAGCAAGCAGAAAAGCAGAGTGACACACAAAATATTACTTAACTAAAATTTTTAAAACAAAAATATTTTTAAAAACTACATTTGACATTTTTTTTAAAAAGCAAAAGCAAAATACCCAGACTGATATAAACCTTCACTACTTCTCTTACCTCTTGATCTTCTTCCAAACAATATTGAAAGAAGGAAACCATCTGTACTGATTTCAAAAGTCTCAATTCCTATTGAAATTTCCAATAATTAACACAAAAATGGTCATTCTTAGCATGGATTTCTTTTGGACCAGTGTCAGGCTAACTAACCAGTGTCAGGGGCCTGGCTAACTTGCAAAGCAAGATTAGCCCTGTACTCTAAAACCAGCAAGACTAATTCCATCTTGGCTAGAACATCTGCTTGGCAATAAACAACTCAAGGAAGCAGGATGTTAATGAATAAGAGTGATCAAAGGTCTCAGACAGTAGGGAATGTTATCTACCGAAACTCTTTGTTTCTTAGAGCTCACAATAAGGTATGCTGGAAACCATCTTTGTATTGTGCTGAAGTCTGTGAGAGTTAATGTTTGACCTGAGAGTCAACATCTCTGACAGAAAGAGATAATGTGATTGCTACTGCAGAGGTGCTTCTAAAAACCTATATATGCTTTTCAAAAAATAAAAGTCTTTTGCTATTCGTCATCAGCATAGCCTCTCTGCGTCTTCATTCAATCCTAGCCCCTTCTCTCGTGGAACTCTTTTGATATATCGAGGCTGGACCCCGATAGACCAGCCTGTGCTTGAGCTCAGTTGATCTAGTGGTAAAGCGTTGCGCTGTCATTCCAGTGACACATGGTTCGACTCTGCCAGACGTTTTAATAGAGAAAGATGGAAATCTCCTTTGATGAAATTTATAGTCTCTGGAAACCCACTGGAAGATCAGCTGTGAGTTGGTTCTGACTCAATGACACACAACAATAACTAAACTTTAGGAAGGACTCCAGTTAAACGTCTAATTCACAAAAGAGGAAAGTGATACTTAAAGAAGTTGATGCAAGTGTCTAATGCCTTGTAAATAATAAATATCAGAAGAGAGAACAAAATGTTGTGGGACTTCAAAGACCACGATATAAGATGTGATGCTCAGGTTAGGACATTGAACTGCCTTTTGGATCTGTTACTAACTGGAATATCCAGGTACTCACTTGACTTGACGTAAAGAGACATACACATATATGAAAGTAAAAAAAAAAAAAAGTTTTCTTTAATTGGCCAAGAAAGGATGCGACTCCAAGACTGACACAGTTAATCACTTAAGAGAGCTCAGAATTGTGTTTACAGGGAGGCTTTTTTATAGGGGGGAGGATATACACATACTCAGGATGGGAGGTTTTAGGAGGAAAGAAGCATAAAAAATAGTGTTTCGTTTTTTAAAAAAATGGTGTCCATAGCATATTTAGCAGGAGAATTTTCAGGGGGCACACTTCTCTTAGTCAATTTGGGAACACTAAATTGAGCTACTATGCATGCTTGGTGAGCCAGATCCACATAAAATGAGTTGAGACACCCTTAGGATAGGTGTTTGCTAGAACTTCAGTGCTTTACCAAAATCTCTGAAACCTGGAATCTGCCTATATAAGAAATGCTTTCATTAAAATATTTTTTTTAAAAAGATAGCCCTAAAAAAATGCTAAGAAGAGAATACCGTATTTCTGGCTTTGATAATTAGCCATCTGAGTTTGCTACTTAAAGCAACAGTTTAAAAACCATCACCAGTCTCAGAGCCGACTCTTCCAGGCAAATATTCAAATAGGGAATGCTTCATGAAAACTCATTCTCTCAGAAGATGTAAGTAGTTCATAAGGTCTTCTCTATATGTCCTTTCCAATCAGGCATTGGGGAAGGAGATAAGGACTTGTTCTAGGCAATTGATTGAGGAACATTGATAAGTATGTCTCTGAGGAACCTGTGAATGTGCGATGTTGATAGCATGCCAAGGAACTCATGCTTTTGCAGTCTTCTGTATCCACTGGCAAATCCTGAAGGCTCTCAGTTGAGGGCACAGGAGCTACAATCCACCCTTATCTTGTAGGAGATAGCACAGTTTGACAATATGTGCATTGCACTCCACCACTGTGGTCCCACTCAGAAGCCGAGATATTTTTTAGCTTTAAAGAAAATCAGTTTTGACATTTTCAAACACTGAAATCCCTAGGTTAATGCCCTTGCTGACCTGGGAAGGCAGAAATGTAAATAGAGATTAATTGGTAAGGAAAACTCTGAAAGTCAGAACAACTTTCTTGGTCTCAGGAGAGCAGCCCACGTGAATGGAAAGCAACACTAGTTTAGTGTAGTTTTACCACACAGAAGCAGGTGACTCGAGTATCAGAGAGAGCCCCATTAATTTGCTCAGTGATTTAATCCTATTAACTATGGTGCTTTTGGAAGGAACACTGCATTTATAAAGCATTCCATATGATTAGAAATACTCCCGCTTCATCAGCTCTGCTGTGAGAATGGAGGCTCGGGTGGACTTTTAAGTGTCCAGTGCCTTTGAGAAGCCCAAATGGCGACAGGGTCCGTTTAGGCCCCAGTGTTACATGCCGCCGCCATTACTAGGCAGCAGACACGTTTCCAAGATGAAGCCTTGCCTGCTAACACCATGTTTCCTCAACGTAATGTCTTGAGCAGGATTAATAGCCCCAATAGCAACAGCTCTCCTTTGTGTACACTTGGCACATAGTTTAAGCAAATTCTATTTGAATGCCTCAACTCTCCTGCTTGCTTTGGGATGGCATGACCTGTTCTGACTTCAGAAACAATCCTTTTTATCCTCTGGCTGCCATTCATCACATGCCTGCCAGCTCGGTATCAGGGGATGTCAAATGCAGTTTAGAGGAGAGTAATGCTCAGTAACGAAGCTTTGAAAACCACTTTACAAGATTTATCTTTGCTCTCTCCACCTGCTGTCCACCTACATGGAATATCACTTTTGCCAGCCTGCCTTAACCATTCAGCAGATATGCTTTGATTAGTATACTGTTTTCTGGAAGGCAATGTAAAAATGGAAAGATTGTCCACACAGGAGGTGCCAAATACATCAGGAGCCAAATAAATGTTTGCGGAAAGAAATGTTTGTTATTCTTGTTATGTGCAGTCAAGTCGCCTATGACCCTAAACACTGCTCTATACTGTACCAATCTCACTGTCTCTGACAAACCTACCCCTATTATCCTAGTCCCTGAATCAATCCATCTCATTGAGTGTCATCTTCTCCTGCACTGTCCCTCTTACCCTCTTACCCTCACAAGCATGATGTTACTCTCCAAGGCCTGGTCCCACCTTGCAACATGCCCAAAGTAGGTCAGATGAAGCTTCAGAATCCTAGCCTCCAAGGAGCAGCCTGGCTTCACCCTCTCCAGAATGAACCTGTTTGTTTTCCTAGCAGTCCATGGTATATTCTTCACTTTTCCCCAGCACCACAGCTCAAAGGCATCAGTTATTCCTCTATCATCCCTAGTCATTGTCCACTTTTCTGATGCATAGCAAGTAATTGCAAAGACAATCGCCTGGATTAGGCACACCTTCCTGTTGCTCTTCAATAATTTGGAGAGGTCTCTGACAGAAGACTTTTACAATGAAATTAGTCATTTTTTTTCCTGGCTGCTGGTACCAAGAGTGTTGATTGTGGAGCTAAGCAAACTAAAGCTGTTAATAATCTCAATCTCTTCAACATCTATCATGATACTGCCAATTGGCCCAGTGGTGAGAATCTTTGTTTTCTTGATGTTGAGCTTCAATCCATATCAAGACTGTACTCTTTGACCTTCTGCGGTAAGCCTCAGTTTCAGCTAGCAGGGTTGTGTCATCTACATAATGCAGATTGTTGATGAGTCTACCTCCAATCCTGATGCCACATTTTTCCTCAAAGAGCCCAGCCTCCAGGATAATCTGTTCCACATATAGATTGAAAAGGTACAGAGATGGGACACGTCCCTGGCATAAACCCTTCCCAATTTTAAACCATATAGTATTTCCTTGCTTTGTTCTAATGATTGCCTCCTGATCCAAGTATGGTCTTTGCATAAGCACAATTAAGTATTCTGGGATTCCCATCCTTCTCAGAGTCAGCCACAGTTTGTTGTGATCCACACAGTCAAATGCCTTTGCATAGTCAATGATACACTGATAGACATTCCTCCTAGTACTCTTTGCTTTCAGCCAAGATCCATCTGACATTAGCTATCATATGTCTAGTACCACAACCCTTCTAAACTCAGCTTGGACTTCTGGCAGTTCTCTTTTGATGTGCTGTTCCAGTCGGTTTTGGATAATCTTCAGCAGAATCTTGGTTGCATGTGATATCAATGATACTGTTTGATAATTTCCACACTCTGTCAAATCACCTTTCTTTGGAATGAGAACAAATATAAGCACTCTTCCAGTCGGTTGGCCAGGTGATTGTCCTCCAGATTATTTGGAACAACTTGGTGAGCCCATCCATTGCAGTGTCTGTTGAAATATGTCAATTTGTATGCCATCAATTCCTGGGGCCTTGCTTTTGCCAATTCTTTCAGGGTAGCTTGAACTTCTTCATCACCACATGCTCTTGCTCATACGATGTTTCATGACATTTTTCTGTGTCCATCAATTCAATACAATGACTCTGTATACTCTTTCCATCTTTTTTTAATGCTTCCTGGATCATTTAATATTCTGCCCAAAGTATCCTTAAGTATTGCAACTCGAGTCTTGAATTTGTTCTCCAGTTCCTTCTGCTTAAGAAATGCTGAGGGATTTTGGACCCTTTTGATTGTGTGACTCCAGCCGTTTGCATATTTTATGGTAATACTTTGTCTTCCCATGCTGCCCTTTGGAATCTTCTGTTCAACTTCTTAACTTCTTGATTTCTTCCCTTTGCTTTGGCTTTTCAGCGTTCTAGTGCAATATTCAGAGTGTCTTCTGACATACATCTTGGTCTTTCTTCGTCCTCTGTCTTTGGAATGACCTCATGCATTCATCCTGAATCCTTAGTGGATTCAAACTACCAGAGATTATTTCTGAGTAACAGCACAACATGCTACAAAGTATGCCACTAGAGCTCCTAGACAGTTTTAGAGGAATTTATTTTCAAATGCTAAAATTATTATCCATTTTGTCTCTTTGAATATTTACAAATAAAATTTTAAAATAGACATTTCATATCTAGTTAGTGTTGGCATTGTTGTCCTTGTTCAGAAAATTTTTGCTGGCTAAGCATAAAGTCTTTGCAATGACCTTTTGCATTCTTCCTCAATGATATTCTTGATATCCTCCCACTCCTCATCTGGTTTTCTTCATTCATTAATGTCCAAGGCCTCAAACCTGTTCCTGAGATGGTTTTAAAATTCAGGCGGGATAGACTCAGGGTCAAGTTTTGGTTCCTATGGATTTGATTTAATTTTCCTCAGCTTCAGATTAAACTTGCATATGAGTCTTTCCACAATCAGCACGTGGCCTAGTTTTCACAGCTAATATTGAGCTTCTCCAGTGATTGTTTCCACAGATGTGATCTATCTGATTCCTATGCATACCATCAGGTGAAATCTATGTGTATAGACTGGGTTTGTTTCTTATAAAACATATTTGCAAGGAGCAAGTCGTTGATTGTGCAAAATTCTATCATTCTATCTCCAGCTTTATTTCTGTCACCAAGTCCATGTTTTCCAGCTACTGATTCTTCTTCATTGTTCCCAACTTTTGCATTCCAATCACCTATTATTATTAATGCATCTTGATTACATCTTCAATCAATCTCTGACTGTAAAGGTTGGTAGAAATCTTCTATTACCTTACCTTTTGCTCTGGTTGTTGGTGCATATATTTGAATAATGGTGGTATTCAGTAGACTTCCTTGTATGTGTATGTATATTATCCTGTCACAACATTGTATTTCAGGATGGATCTAGAAATGACTTTTTAAACTATTAAAGCAACCCCATTTTTTCCTCACCTTTTCATCTCCAGCGTAGTAGATCATATAATTGTCTGACCCAAACTATCCCATACCATCCCATCTCATTCCGTCAATACCTAGTATGTCAATATTCATGTGTTCCATTTCTATAAATGAAATATTAAAGCACTCAACAAAATAGGATTAGAGGGGAATTTCTTCAACATAGTAAAAAGTATCTATGAAAACCCAAGAGCCAACATTGTTCTTAATGGA
>NW_006399766.1:218260-221608 GCF_000299155.1 Elephantulus edwardii | reverse complement strand
AATGCAAAGGAATTATTATATAAAAACCAATAAAAATATTTAAAACAAACAGTAGGACCTTGACTAATATTCCCCTCGAAGATACCCCGTGTCAGAATATTGTTGTTATTGTTATGTACTTTCAAGTTTGAGCTGACTCAGCTGATCCTCTAGTAGGTTTTTGTTGTTGTTATGTGCCAGTGAGTCGCTTGCGACTCATAGCGACCCTATGTACAACAGCTCTAATCCTTGATCTATCCTGTGTCAATCTTACTGTTTCCAACTACCTCCTCCTGTGGAACATCTGGTGGATTTGAGCCACTTGCCTTTCGGTTGGTCACACAACACCTAACCACCAGTCCACCTGAGCTCTGGCACTGGGTATCTTCCATGACTTGTGGAATAAGAGGGAATGCAAAGTTTACACCCATTCCCCCCCCCCCCGAAATTACATGTTTCCCTTGCTTTGCATTACCCTTCACAATAGCTAATCACAAGATTAAATGCTTGGGAGTAAATCTACCAGAAGCACAAAGGATCTATTCAAAGAAAATTATAAAACATTACTACAAGAAAAAAAAGAGAGAGACCTGGAGAAGTGGAAGAATATCCCTTGCTCATGGATAGGAAGATTAATATTGTGAAAATGACAATACTACCAAGGAAATTTACACATTCAATGCAATTCCAATACAAATACCAATCCCATTCTTCAACGAGATGGAAAAGGCAATCTCCAGTTTCATTTGGAATGGAAAGAAGCCCTGAATAAGCAAAGCACTCTTTAAAAAGATAAACAAGGTAGGAGGCATCTCACTCCCTGATTTCAAATTCTACTACACTGCCGTGGTGGTCAAGACAGTTTGGTACTGGTATGATGACAAACACATAGATCAAAGGAATAGAATTGAAAATCCAGAAATCAGCCCATCTATCTATGGCAACCTGATTTTTGACAAGGAGATGACATCAGTTAAGTGGTGAAACGGCAGCCTTTTTAACAAATGGTGTTGGCAAAATTGGAAAACTATCTGCAGAAAACTCAAGCAAGATCCATACCTCACTCCATACATAAAAACCAACTCAAAGTAGATCATGGACCTAGTACTAAAACCAAGAAATATAAACCTCATTGAAAATCTTGGAAGAACTCTAAAAGTCCTAATCCACAACATAAGCAGTCTTCCAAGTATCCTGAAAAATCTACAAGCAGGAGAGGATAAAATTGATGTATGAGACTTTCTAAGAATCAAATCCCTATGCACATCCAAAAACTTCTCCAACAGGTTAGAAAAGAAAGTCACAGACTGGGGAAAAAATATTTGGTAATGACATGTCAGATAAGGGACTTATATCAGAATTTATAAAATACTTGAGCACCACAACAAGATAAAGGAAAACAACCGAATTGCAAAATGGGCACAGGATATGAACTGACATTTCATCAAAGAAGACATTCAGATAGCCAACAAACGCATGAAGAAATGTTCAAAATCCCTAGCTCTAAGAGAGATACAAATCAAAACAACTATGAGACACCATCTCACCCCAGTAAGAATAGCAAAATTCAACAGAGCAGCAAATAACATGCTGGTGAGGTTGTGGAGAAACTGGAACCCTTACTCACTGTTAGTGACAGTGTAAAATGGTGCAACCACTCTGGAAGGCAGTATAGTGCTTTCTCAAAAAGTTAGGAATAGAAATACATTTGACCCAGCAATTCCACTACTGGGAATATATCCTAAAGAAACCAAAATTGCCACCCAAGCAGATATATGCGCACCCATGTTTATTGCTGTGTTGTTCACAAGCAAAGAGATGGAAATAACCCAAGTGCCCATCTACAAACAAGTTAATGGAGACGCTGTGATACATTCACACAATGGAATACTATGCAGCATTAAAAAAACAAGGAACTCATGCACTATTATTCAAAATGGGTGACCCTGGAGGACATTATGCTGAGTGAAATATCTCAGTCACAAAAGGACAAATACTGTATAATGCCACTGTTATTAAACAGGACTGACATCAGGGTTGGGACAAACTACGAAAAGAGGGGATAAATAATGTACACTGCATTGAAACAGATGAAGGAAAGAACTGTTTAAAAAGAATATATGATTGGTTATTGTTTACATGACAACAGTCCCCAAAATGTGCAACAATAAATAAATGGAAATCCAAGTTCTCTATAAATTTCTGTTAATACCTCAATAAAAATGGGATGGAAAATAGGGAAAATAAAGTAATAAAATTAAAACAGCTTCTTAATAGAACTGCTGTACAGAGTTTTCAGTGACTGACTTGTGTGAAGTAGATTGCCAGGTGTTTCTTCTGAGGTGCCTCTGAGCACCAGCCATCAGCCTTTTGGTTATGAGCCAAGGGCTTATCCTTTTCCATCACTCAGGGGCTCCTTTTAATTTCCCATAGGGCTGGAAGTAATAACTTGCTCATTTTCCTACTTCAGAAATAGCTTTTCCAGAGTTCAAATCTACCTAAAAGCCTGATAATTGATCTAACTGATTTCTCATTGCCATCAAGTCAGTTCCAATTCACAATTGACCCTTCAGCAGATTTCCAAGGCTATAAGTCACATGAGGGGAGACTGCCTCACTTTGTCCAGTGGAGTCAAACTACCAGAGAAGCTTGCCTTTTGGGTTAGTGGTGCAACTTCACAGACTATGCCACCAGAACTCCCATATGCAATTGATTGTTCTTGTTGTTTACCATCCATTTGGAACCGACCCACAGCTGACTCTCCAGAAGATTTTCAGAGTTACTGAGTTACACAGGAGGAGAGTGTCCAACTTTCTCCCATGGAACAGCTGGCTGATTCAAACCACGTACCTTGGGGTTGGTAGCACAATTCCTTACCACTAAGTCACCAGAGCTCCCTATTTGATTTTTCTTTTGTAGCTATCGGTTGGGTTCAACTATACCACAGTTCAGTAAAAGCCCGAGAACTCACTATTTGGGCAATTAATTCGCTCCTTAGTTCTTATCATGAGATTAGCCTGTCTGTTGCATTACAAAGTGAGTAAATATATAATATGACTATGTCTATGTCTATTTTCCCCTTGCAACTACCATGATCTTTTTTGCAATTCTGTGTGTTGTTGTGTTATGTTGTTATGTGCCGTCGAGTCGCTTGTGACTCATAGTGTCCCTATGTGCAACAGCCATAAACTCTGCTCTGTCCTGTGCTGATTGCCCTGTCTCTGACATTCTCATCCCGATCACCCCAGTCACTGAATCAATCCACCTCATAGAGGGCCTTCCCCTCCTGCGCCGTCCCTCCACCCTCCCAAGCATGATGTCCCTCTCCAAGGACCTGTCCCTCCTTACATGTCCAAAGTATGTCAGACG
>NW_006399766.1:215880-217827 GCF_000299155.1 Elephantulus edwardii | reverse complement strand
TATTGAGCCTCAATCCATATTGAAGGCTGCAGTCCTTGACCCTCTGCAGCAGGTGCTTCAGGTCCTCCTCAGTTTCAGCAAGCAGGGTTGTGGCATCTGCATAACACATTCACATTCTGTGTATTACTACAGACAAACAAGATCACACCAATGATTCTGATACATGTACAGAAATGAGAAATCTTTTAAGGTTCATCCAATGCACTGATAAAAAATGATGAAGGTATCATGGAGGACAAGGGCCTGTGGAGATGTCTCCATAGTATATTTCTATCATACTAATGACAGCTCCCTTCTGGCACAGTGACTAAGGGCTCAGCTGTTGAAAGGTCAGCAGTTTGAATCCATCAGCTGCTCTGTTAGAGATAAATGCAGCTGCCTCTTCTGTAAAGATTAGAGCCTTGGAAACCCTAAAGGTTAGTTAAACTCTGTCTTATAAGATTGATTTGAGTAGAAATCTACTTTATGGCAACAGGATTCAGGTTTAGTTTTGTGTAATGCCCAGTCATTTGGCAGCATCGTGCTAGTCACAATAGATTAGCTAGTGAGAAATTCAGCTAAATATATAGTAATTTTCCTTTTTTATCCACCTAAAAATGTAGTTGTTGTTGTGTGCCGTGTAGTCAGAACTGACCCAAAGCTGACCCTCCACACAGGAGAAGATTGTCCATCCTTCTCCCACAGAGCAGCTGGTGGATTTGAGTCATGTGTCTTAGGGATTGCAGTGCAGCTTCTTACAACTAGGCCACCAGAGCTTCCTACAAAGGATAAAAAGATAGTCAGTGAGACTTCCTAATACATTCATGGAATCTAAATATATTCACTCTACTTTCCATTATTATTCATTCAAATATTAGAAATTAACTTTTCATGAAGTATTATTAGGGAACCCAAGTATGCTCCTAGTGATTATAGGGCTCACTTTTTAGGTGCTGTACTAAAAAAGAAAGTAATACTAACCCATAATAACATCTGGCTTTCTAATGATATTAATCCTACCAGACTGAAGATTTTTTTAAAAAAATATGGAACGCTTCACGAATTTGCGTGTCATCCTTGCGCAGGTGCCATGCTAATCATCTCTGTATCGTTCCGATTTTAGTATATGTGCTGCCGAAGCGAGCACCAGACTGAAGATTTTATCATTTAGTCTCTTTCCTTATCTGGAAACATATGTATACATGTCTATGTCTCTGGCAAATATTCAGATCTTCCTGATTCTTCAGATCATATAATACTTTCTTTATAGTCTTGTCATATCATTTTCATTGTTGAGGGAGAAAATATTTTTCATGAAAATACTGATTTTGCAAATAATTAATTCATTTTCAAATCTTTAAGTAGTTGGTTTTTTTTTTGTTTTTAAAGATGACTACCTGGCAATGGAACATGGGGAAAGGAAATGCACACTGTACAGCCAGATTTCACTCTCTGAGGGTTTTTATCTGGCAAAAAGCATCAAGCACTCACTCTAAAAATACATTACTTGTAACAGGGAACTGTTCTTCTTTAAACACTTCAGCATGCTGAGACCTGGAACTTATCTTAACACATGGCAATGTTCTTTAATTTTCTTTTTGGAAATCATTCTACTTGATGAGGGTAAAAAAACCCCAAGTCATATATGAGTTCATGGATTATCTTTCTGTGATTTGTTATCATAACAACGTAATGCTTCTTAACAAATAAACAACTTCCTAAGTCATGTAATTTAAGAAATATTGGGAAATATTTCCTCTCTACTCTCAAATTTCTTTCATAACGTATATTGGTTTCTCATTAGCACAAAATTAAGTGTTCTGGGATTCCCATTAATTCTCAGAGTCAGCCACAGTTTGTTATGATCCATCCAGTCAAATGCCTTTGCATAATCAATGAAACACAGATAGACATTCCTCTGGTATTCCCTACTTTCAGCTAAGATCCATCTAACATTAGCTACAATAT
>NW_006399766.1:210084-215515 GCF_000299155.1 Elephantulus edwardii | reverse complement strand
TGTTTCATGAAATTCTCTGTGTCTGCCATTTCCTTTCGATACCATGACTCAGTATATTCTTTCCATCTTCTTTTAATACTTGTGGAGCATTTAATATGCTTCCTAAAGCATCCTTGATTGTAGCAACTCGAGGTTTGAATTTGTTCTTCAGTTCCTTGAGCTTAAGAAATGCTGAGCGAGTTATGCCCTTTTGATTATCTGACTCCAGCTCCTTGCACATTTCATTGTAATATTTTACTTTATCTTCCTGCGCTGCCTTCTGAAGTCTTCTGTTCAGCTCTTTAGTATCTTGAATTCTTCCTTTTGCTTTGGCTTCTCTGTGCTCCAGTGCAATATTCAGAGTTTCTTCTGACATCCATTTTGGTCTTTTCTTCCTTTTCTGTCTTTGTAATGACCATTTGTTTGCACTCTTCCTGGAAGATACTCTTGATATCCTCCCACAACTCATCTGGTCTTAGCTCATTAGTTTTCAAGGCCTCAAACCTGTTCCTGAGATGGTTCTGAAATTCAGGTGAGATAGACTCAAGGTCACATTTTGATTCCTGTGGATTTGGTTTCATTTTTCTTAGCTTCAGCTTGACCTTGCATATGAGTAGTTGGTGGTCTGTTCCATAATCAGCTCCCAGCCTAGTTTTCACAGCTGCTAATGAGCTTCTCCAGTGGTTCTATGCACAGATGTAATCAATCTGATTCTTATGCATACCATCTGGTGAAATCTATTGTGTATAACCTGCGTTTATGTTTCTTATAAAACGTATATGCAATGAATAAGTCATTGTGCAAAATTCAGTCATTCTATCTCCACCTTCATTTCTATCACCAAGTCCATGTTTTCCAACTACTGATTCTTCTTCTCTGTTCAGAGGCAGTCATCAGAACAGAGCAAGGAAACACTGCATGGTTCAAAATTGGGAAGGGTGTACACCAAGGATGTGTCCTATCGCCATACTTTTTCAACCTATATGCAGATTATCCAGGAGGCTGGGCTCTATGAGAAGAAGTGTGGCATCAGGATTGGTGGGAGATCCATCAAAAATCTGTGTTATGCAGATGACACAACCCTGCTTGCTCAAACTGAGGAGGACCTGAAGAGCTTGCTGCAGAGGGTCAAGGACTGCAGCCTTCCATATGGATTGAGGCTCAATATCAAGAAGACAAAGATTATTACTTGTATTTATTGACCAAGCAAATGTATTTATCTGTGTGGGTCATAATAAATTATTGATAACAGTGAGAAGAACATTTTATTGTGCTCTGGCATACAGTAAGGAGTAATCATTCACGAATAGAACCAGGGGCCATTTAATGGTTTAAAATTAAGAATTGTGTGATCAGGGTTGCATCTTTCCCCCATAAGTATTCAATCTACATGCTGAGCAAATAATTTAAAAAGCTGAACTATATGTAGAAGAACAATCAAGAACTGCAACCTTCATTGTTTACCTCAATATCAAGAAAACAAAAATCCTCACAACTGGACCAATAGTCAACGATAACAGATGGAGAAAAGATTCAAGTTGTCCATTTTTTTAAAGCCACAGTTAACATCCATTGGAAGTAGCAGTTGAGAAATGAAAGACAAGTACATTGGGCAAAGCTGCTGTCAAGGACCTTTTTAAAGTGCTAAAGAAAAAGGATACTAAAGTGTGCTTAACCCAAAACATGTTAATTTTCAATTGCTTAACACACATTGGAATGTTGGACAGTGGATAGGGAGACCAAAGAAGAATTGATGCTTTAGAATTGTAATGTTGGTGGAGTACTGAATACATCATGGACTCCCAAAAGAACATATTTGTCTTGAAGGAAGAGCAACCAGTGTGCTCCTTAGAGACCCAGGTGGTGAAACTTTGTCTCACATAATTTGGGCATGTTGTCAGAAAACACCAGCCCTTAGAAAAGGTTATCCTACTGGAGAAAGGATGAAAGTCACACAAGTGTTGAGGACTTTCGCCTATGACTCGACGGCACTTAACAACACAACAACAGCTGGGAAAAGTAGAGGGTCAGCAAAAAGGAGGAAGACAAAAATGGAGGGAAAAAAATGAGGAAGACTACAAAAATGTGCTTGAACACAGCAGATTGTTAGGTTGGCACAGGATATGCCAAGATTTTGATCTGTGGTTCATAGGGTTTCTATGTGTCATAGTTATCTCAACAGCACCTAACAAGAAACAACAACCCTTCAGATTGTTTTATTTAACATCTCCAAGCAAACAGTGTTTTTAGGAGGGAGGTTTCACGTTACCTCTGACTGATAGAGACCTTACAGAATGAAATCCTGTCAGATCCTGTGCCAACTTCACAATTTGTGTTACGCTTAAACTCACTGTTGCAGTCAATGTGTCAATCTATTTCACCGAAGATCTTTCACTCCTTTGTTGGTCCTCCATTTTCCAAGTACAATATCTTTTTCTAGAGAATGGTCCCTCCTGCCAACATGCCCAATTTATATGTGAGATAAAGTTTCCCCTTCCTTGCTTCTATAGAAACTCTGGCTGTACTTCTTCCAAGATAGATTATGTTCATTATTTTGGCTGTCCATGGTATATTCATTTTGGAATAATTTTCAACAGAATCAGAGAACTGCCAGATGTGCAGCCTGGGTTTAGAAGAGGCTGTGGTACTAGGGATATGATCGCTAATGTTAGATGGATCTTGACAAAAAGCAGAGATTATCAGAGGAATGTGTATCTGTGTTTCATTGACTATACAAAGGCTTTTGACTGTGTGGATCACAACAAACTGTGGCTGACTCTGAGAAGAATGGAATCCCAGGACATTTGATTGTGCTTATACAAAATCTATACTTGAACCAGGAGGCAGCCATCAGAATAGAGCAAGGAGACACTATATGGTTCAAAATTGGGAAGGGTGTCTGCCAGGGATGTATTCTGTCTCCATACCTTTTCAATCTGTAATGCAGAACAGATCATCCAGGAGGCTGGGCTGTATGAGGAGAAATGTGGCATCAGGATTGGAAGAAGATTCATCAACAACCTGTGTTATGCAAATGACACAACCCTTCTTGCTGAAACTGAGGAGGACCTGAAGTGCTTACTGTAAAAGGTCAAGGACTGCAGCCTTCAATATGGATTGAAGCTCACTATCAAGAAAGCAAAGATTCTCACCACTGGGCCAATTAGCAGCATCATGATGGATGGTGATGAGATTGAGATTGTTAACAGTTTTAGTTTGCTTGGCTCCACAATCCATACTCTTGGTACCAGCAGCCAGGAAATCAAGAGATAAATTGCATTGGGAAAGTCAGCTGTCAGGGACCTCTCCAGAGTACTGAAGAGCAACAACGTCAGGCTGGAGACTAAGGTGCATCTGATCCAGGCCATAGTTTTCTCAGTTACGTGCTCTGCATAAGAGAGCTGGACAATGACTAGGGATGATAGAAAGAGAATTGATGCCTTTGAGCTGTGGTGCTGGAGAAGATTGTTAAATATACATGGACTGCTAGGAGAACAAACAGGTTTGTCCTGGAGAGGGTGAAATCCTCTTTGAGGCAAGGATTCTGAAGCTTCCTCTGACATAATTTTGGCATATTGCAAGGAGGGGCCAGTCCTTGGAGAGGGACATCATGTTTGGGAGGGTGGAGGGACAACACACACAAGAGAGAAAAACCCTCAATGAAATGGATCGATTCAGCGATTGGGATAATGGGAGTAGGTGTGTCAGAGACAATAAGGTTCACACAGGACAGAGCAGGGTTTAGGGCTATTGTACATAGGGTCACTATGAGTCGCAAGCAACTCGATGGCACATAACAACAACAATGGTATGTTCAGTATTAGCTAGTATTACAATTCCAAGGCTGATGTTTTTGTTATTATGTGCTATTGTGTCAGAAATGACGAATAACTGACCTTCCAGCAGGTATTCAGAAACTGTAAATTACATGGGAAGAGATTGATCATCTTCTCTCACTGAACAGGTAAATTCAAACTGCTCACTTTGGGGTTAGCAATGCACTAGGTAATGCAAATCTCTCTATTTGTGGGGTAAGCCATAATACAAACCCAGAAGAGCTGAGAGTAGCAATATCCTCTGTTAGCCACAGACTGGAATATCCAAGCTATGGTGGCTCCTTCTCTGATGTCCTGTGGAAGGCTAGTGTCATCTTAGGTTGCTAAGACAATTGGCAGTATTAGTAGACATATCCTTGACAGTGGTGGATAAGGGTTTATGTTAAACAGGTGCTGGTGGATCAAGTCCAAGAGCATGTAGAGAAATGCATAAATCAGGTCAACATATTATACTCTTCCAGTCTACCTGTAATCTTGAGATTTGAGGAGGCTATAGTAGACATTCAGCTTCCTTTTCAAGTGGAGTTCAGATTTCTATAACTACATGCACATATTTTGTCTTGTCTGGGTTGCTTACCTGGTAGAGTGAAATAGAATTTAATCCCCAATGTGTTTAATCCTTAAAGGTAACCACTGAGGATAATGACACTGTGTGTGGACTCTCGGCAAACTCCAGTAGAGCGTCAGAGTTTTTATTGTTGTTCTTAGGTGCCATTGAGTCAAGAACAACTTATAATTACCCTCTGAACAACGGATCTGAACTCTGTACTATCCTGTGCCATCCTCATTATCTCTGACATACTGGAGCGCATTGCTAGTCACCATGTCAATCCATCCTTTTTTTTTTTTTTAGTGATAATGGATTTTCATTTTTTTTTAAAATTTAGGTTGTTTATTTTTCATTTCAATGAACATCTACAGAGATTTTGGGATTCCATTCATTCATTGTTGCACCCTTCTCCCCGCACAAACCCCTCCCCCCTATTTGCTCCTCTCCTTGAAAAGCAAAAGAAAAACTCCCTCATTGGTACATAGTATCCCCCCACACCTCCCCAAACCCCACCCCCTACCCCCAAATATAATCCACTCTGCAACCCTCATTGCATACTCCTTTTTAAGATCTTCATCTCTTTCCCTAACTCTCCACTTTTCAAGCATGATATCCTTTTCTAAGGAATAGGTTCTCCTAGAACTTCAGAATAGACACCTAGAATTCTGAAAAAAGAAAAAAAAGGTATTTAAAAATAACAAACAAGGACACACCCCTGCAGCTATGACCCATGACCCCCATCTTCAGGTATCGCATTGCTCCCCCCTGACCCGACTCGCGACACCCCCGCCAGCTCTGACCCGACGTGGCTCGCGACCCCCCCACCAGCTCTGAACTTTGGGACTGGCCAAGGTGCCGTGCACAGACGCAGTGGATGGTGGGAGTGGATTGAATTGGGACACACCCCTGCAGCTCTGACCCACGACCCCCATCTTCAGCTCTGAACTTTGGGACTGGCCAAGGTGCCCTGGGCAGATGCAGTGGACGGTGGGAGTGGATTGAATTGGGACACACCCCTGAAGCTCTGACCCACGACCCCCATCTTCAGGTATCGCATTGCTCCCCC
>NW_006399766.1:170967-197194 GCF_000299155.1 Elephantulus edwardii | reverse complement strand
TGGAATTCCAAATTCTCTGTAGATGTTCATTGAAATGAAAAATAAACAAAGTAAATTAATTTAAAATTTTTTTTAAAAAATATCAGACAAGTATTATTTTAAAAAAACAAACAGAAATTAACAGCTCCTGGCATGATATTGAACACAAGTAAAGGTTGGACATCTGAGTATATATGTTACTAAAATACCAAAACTCCTGATTATGAACTGAGGTTACCAAATACATTGAGCTATAAATTAGGCTGAGTAAATAAGAAGGAAGCTTATAAACTGGGTCCAGAAAAAGAATCATGCAACAGACAAAAATCTTAATAGGCACAAAAGCATTAAATACTAGAAATGAAAGAGATCTTTGATAGACTATTAGTCTATTTTAAAAGGTTATGTGCAAAGTTCTTCAAGGTTTACAGAAATGAAGACAAAAAGATTCTGTGGTATCCCAGCCAATACCTGAATGGGATTATCCCATGGCCATCTTCTAGTGCTGTTTCCATGAAAGCTTCTGTCTGCACATAAAAGTAGAGAATGTGATTCAGAATCTGGAAAGTCATTTTACACACTAATTTCAAATAAGGGTGGTATTTACAGTTCACAGTATTATTCACCACAGTAAGAATATAGAAATAACCCAAATGTCCATCAACAAATGAATGGATTGAGACATTGTGATTCATTCACACAATGGACTACTATGCAGCACTCAGGAGCAAAGATTTTGTAAAATACTTGGAAAGAGACGTCATGCTTGGGAGGGTGGAGGGACAGCACAGGAGAGGAAGACCCTCGATGAGATGGATTGATTCCATGACTGGGGTAAAGGGGGTAAGTATGTCAGAGATAGTGAGATTAGCACAGGATGGGACAGACTTTAGGGTTGTTGTACATAGGGTCACTATGAGTCACAGGCGACTCAATGGCACATAACAACAACAACAACTATATAATATGTGAGAGGTTAGACAGCATTAAGCTGAGTGAACTAACTCAGTCTCCTAAGGACAAATACTGTATAAGACTATTATTATAAAATTAGAGGCTAATACAAATAAAATGTGAAAAAAAAGTCCAAAAGAGGAAGGGGAGAGAGCAGAGGTTTAAAGGAGGGTGGGAATTACAGGGTTGCAGAATATGGGGGATGAAAGGAAGGGATGAAGGAATTAGGATGGCTCAATGGGAAACCTGAAAAGACAGGTTGATAGTGGGAATAGATTAATGGTGATTAATTTTATGAAACACAGCGTATGGGAATGAACATATGAAACACAATGTGGATAAAGGAATGTGTGAAGCACAATATACATGAATGGAACACAATGTATGATAATTTTGTATGCAAACCAATACAAAACTTTTTTTAAAAGAACGCTAGGAAGAAAATTTCTACTTGTTATAAATGTTACAATTTATATTAAAAAAACATGGTAGAAAAAAAATAAAAACTCTTAACAAGGTCAATTGACGCAGACAGTAGCTTCAACAATAGACTCAAATACAATGATATTTGTGAGGATTTCTCAGGCCTACTCAATGTTTTGTTCTGTTGTACACAGGTCACTATAAATCAGAACCAAATTGATTGCACTAAACAATCTATCAAAATGAATGTATTTCAACCTCTACAGTATCTTTGTTTAGTAAATGTAGTTCTTTTTTGTGTGTTATATAAATGGCATGTAATAACAGTAAAGAAAGAATGGTGGTCTAAGATATTTCTTTATTTTTAAAGTTATTATATAAATTTTCCTTTATCAATACTTCATCATAATTAACTCACTCAAGTGCATAATAAATGTATGAAGTATTCCATTGATTTTACATATAAAAAGAAAACTTTGTCACCTTAAACAGCTTAATGTTGTTCAGTCCATTTTCCTATCTGAAGAAAAATCTGCACTGTGTTGTACAAGAAAGTCTCTTTATTTGTAAGAAATAGAGGCAGAAAATAAAAGGTGGGAGAGATTTCTGTTTGGTTCCTTTTATGTGCCTTAATGGTACCACAATTAAATTAGCACAAATCATTAAAATTTTCACAAGAATTTAGCCTTCATATGCTTGACAAATGATAAAGGAAGGCCAGTGCTCTTTCCATGATATAGTTAATCAATATTTATTCATAAAGTAATACTGAAATAACACATGGGGGGGCTATTTAGCAGTCAGAACACTAGGAAAACTGTTGTAAAAAGGTACTCGAATTTCAGAAAGAAATCTTTTAACTACGTAGGAAATGCATTTCTAGATACTGCAAATGGCTTATATTTGTAGCAATGAGAAAATTGAATTTTATCTGAGTTGAACTTGTTAATATCTCAACTGAGGGCCGTTTTGGATGAAAAAGCTAAAATCTATTCTCTCCAAAGTTCTAACCCTTATGGAAAATCAACTTACAGAGATTGCATTAAGCAGTGGACCATGGCATAGAACAATAACCTTCTACTGGATACTAAGTGTAAGACTCAGAAAATATCATGCCCTGGAAATTCCCAATGAACCCATGAGATACTAGTAGGAAAATTAATGAGCAGTGAATTCCCTACATGGGTATGTATTTGTCGTACAGTACAGATGTACCAATATACACTGTGCCGAATTTTACTTGGCCTTCAAATATATTGCATGCAATTTTTATCACAAACAGGCACAGTGAATGGTTACACAGAGAAAGAAGTGCATTTCAAAGATTTCTATCATGGCAGTCTAGATTGTTCTGGGGGCGGGGGGGCGGACGGAATGAGTGAAATGAAAGTTTTTGTGCTTTCAATTGGCATTAGTTTGGGGCCTGTTGTTGCCTTGTTCCCTACCTGTGCCAATCACTTCAACATACTAAAAGCTACTTATAGTGTATGCCCTTCTGCAGAGGGACATTTTTATCAGCTAGCTCATTCTTTTTGTTAAGCAGTCCAAAGTGCCAGAGAGTGAATAACCCAAGCAGGATCTCTGAACCAATGAAAGGCAGGCCACCTCCCACTGAAACTATGAGTTTCAGTTCCTCATAATGGTAACTAATTAATCAAAGTAGTGTTTACTGATTTCCTGCCTTCCTTGTCTCACTTTCCTATCTCTTTTTTTTCTCTCACTTTCCTATCTCTTAAATAGAGTCTGAGAATAAACTTTCAAAGTAAATACTTCTGCCTCTGTGGAAACCCACACCAAAACACTTTTCATTGAGGAATTTTTGAAGTTACACAGCTTTGCAGGGATATCCCTTTAAGCCATGAGGTCTAGGATAAATCATACACCCAATTTTTAATATCTTTTCAATAAACATTGATTGTGGTCATGAAGTATTTTATAATTGAACATAGTTTGGGAGAAACATGAAAAAGATAAATTCTACCTGCTTTGGCCTGAAAGTATGGACTTTATAACTTAATAGATCAAAGACATATTTATGTAGATGAACTAGTTTTTAAAATACCGCTTGTAAGAGGAATCTTCTTATACCTTGCTTTTACAGTTCCCCCATCATTGTTTCACTAGATTCAAGAATGTTGTTGTTATGTGCTATTGAGTCACCTGTGACTCATAGCAAACCTGTGCACAATAACTGTAAACTCCGTCCAAAGCTCACTTGTCTCTGACAAAGCTGCCCCTATGACCCCAGCCACTGTGTCAATCCATTTCGTTCAGGATTTTCCTCTCCTGCACTGTCCCTCCTCCCTTCCAAGCATGATGCCCTTCTCCAAGGACTGGTCGCTCTGGCCACATGTCCACAGTATGTGAGACAGAATTTCAATATCCTTGCCTCCAGAGAGCAATCTGGTTTCAACCTCTGCAGGACAGATCTGTTTTTTCTCTTGGCAGTCCATGGTATGTTCAATACTCTTCTCTAGCACTACAACTCAAAGGCATTGATTCTCCTTCTGTCATCCTTATTCATTGTCCAATTCTCTGATGCATAGCAAGTAACTGTGAAAGCCATGGCCTGGTTCAGGTGCAGCTTAAAGTCTAGTCTCCATATGGATATCTCTGTACTTCAGGACTCTGGAGAGGTTCCTTACAGCAGACTTTCCTAATCAAATTCATCTTTTTATTTCCTGACTGCTCATTCCAACAGTGTTGACTGTGTACCCTAGCAAGCTGAAATTGTTCAATATTTCCATCTAGCATGTTACTGCTGATTGGCCTATTGGTGAAAATCTTTGTATTCTTTATGTTGAGCTTCAATCAATATTGAAGGCTGAATTTCTTGACTTTATGCAGCAGATGATTCAGGTTCTCCTCAGTTTCAGTGAGCAAGGTTGTGTCATCTGCATAATGCAAGTTGTTGAGTCTTCCTCTAATTCTGATGCCACATTACTCTTCTTAAGCCCAGCCTCCCAGATAATCTTTTCTACATACAGATTGAGAAGGTATGGAGACATAATGCATCACTGATGCACTACCATCCTGAATTTGAAGCATGCAGTGTTTCCTTGCTCTGTTTTGACAACTGCTTCCTTGTCCAAGTATAAGTTTCACATGAGCACAATCAGGTGTCCTGGGATCCCCATTCTTCTCAAAGTCAGCTACAATATGTTGCATAGTCAATGAAACACAGATCTTCTGCTACCCTCTGCATTCAGTCAAAATCCATCTGACATTGGTAATGATGTCCCTAATGCCACACCATCTTATAAAGTCAGCTGGTAGTCTCTGTTGATGTACTATTCTAGTTGTAGGGTGTTTTTTTTTATATTCTTCAGCGATATTTCACTTGAGTGTGGTATTTTATAATGTACACATTCTGTTGGATCACACGTTTTTGGAATGGGAATAAATATGAATCTTTTCAACTTGGTGATAACATCCAGGACAGCATCTGTTTGCAGAATTATGTGAGTTGGTATTCCATCAATTCCTTGGACCTTGTTTTTTGTCAATTCCTTCAGAGCAGCTTGAACTTCCTCCTTCATCACCATTGCCTGTTCGTCATATGCTTCTTGTCAGCCAGTTTTGTTTTGGTTTTGTTTTTTTTGGTGCAGTGACTGTGTACTCCTTCCATTTTCTTTGGATGCATCCTGGATTATTCAAAATTTAACACTTTGCACATAGCATCCTTAAGTATTGCAACTCAAGGCTTGTATTTGCTCTTCTGTTCCTTCAGCTTAAGAAATGCCAAGTGAATCCATCCCTTTTGATTACCTGACTCCAGCTCTTTGCACATTTCGTTATAATACTTTGCTTTAACCCTATGAACCTGGAGAGAGGAAGAAAGGCACCCAAGCATCGAGGACTCTCCTTCATAGGGTTGCTATGAGTCGCCTGTGACTCGACAGCACTTAACAACAATAACATCAACAGAGAGAGAGAGAGAGAGAGATCAGCTGGCCCAGTGGACAGAAAGCAATGCTTCCAAGCCAAAGGTGGGTGACTTCTAATCCGCGGTCCTTGGGTCTGTCGTTCATTCTTTTGTTGAGACATTCCTCTAGGTCGTATAGCCCTGGTGTACAAGTTGCCCGTACAGCGGTAACTTGTGGTTGCTGTGAGGCTGAACACTGTGACGCTGATGTGTCAAATGCGTTAATGGCTGGTTACCCAAAGCGGACAGAGAGTCGGGTGGAGCTCCCCGATGAAAACAAGCTTGGAAGGAGGAGTGGCATCCACTTCTGTAATAGCTTGCCTCCGGAAACCCTATGAACCTGGAGAGAGGATGAAAGACACCCAAGCGTCGAGGACTCTCCTTCATAGGGTCGCTATGAGTCGCCTCCGACTCGACGGCACTTCACAACAACAACAACAAATTTGCTTTGCCTTGCTGAGCTGCCCTTTTAAATCTTCTGTTTAGCTCCTTAACTTCTTCCCTTTGCTTTGGCTTTTCTACGTGCTAGTGACATATTCAGAGTCTCTTCTGACACCCATCAAAGGTTTTTCTTCCTCCTCTGTCTTTGCATTCATCATGGATGAAAATCTTGATATCCTCTCTCAGCTTATCTGGTTTTCATTAATTAGTGTCCAAGGCCTCAAACCTGTCCCTGAGATAGTTTTTACATTTAGGTGGTATAAACTCAAGGTCAAACTTTGATTCTGTGGATTTTATTTCATTTTCTTTAGCTTCAGTTTGAACTTCCATATGAGTAGTAGTCAGCACCTGGTCTAGTTTTCAGAGCTGATATTGAGCTCCTCAAATGATTCTTTCCACAGGTGTAATTAATCTGATTCCTACATAGCCTGTCAGGTAAGGTCCATGTGTATAGCTGTCTTTTGGGTTTCTTATAAAAGGTATTTGCAATGAATAAGTCATTGATGGTACAAAATTCTATCATCCTATGTCCAGCCTCATTTCTGTCACCAAGAAACCCTAGGCCCAAGCTGGCTAGCCTCACTCCGGGGAAAGAGCAAACCTGCACGTCAAACACATTCCCAGAAAAGCAGTCAACTCCAAAAGCTTGCCACGATTCCTGCACTCACACCACCATGATCCTTCCTTCTGGCAAGGAGACCTCATAACTTGTAAGTCCTAAAAAATGCTCTAAGGAGTGAAAAAAATACTTAATCTTTACAATAATTGGATTTCATAATGAAGACTAAAACCATTAAGCTCATCAGAAAGGCAAACTGGGATCAAGCTTATACAGCCTAGGCTGTGGTATAAAGAGACTGCCAGATACAGCAAGAAATGCTCCATCTGGAAAGGATAAAATTATTAAATTTTTCCAAAAACAACTCCAACAGGGTAAAAAGGGAAGCCATAGACTGGGAAAAAGTATTTGTGGTAATGACATGTCAGATAAGGGACTTAAATATAGAATTTATAAAATACTTGAGCACCACAACAAGATACAGGTAAATAATCCAGCTGAAAAATGGGCACAGGATATTAACAGACACTTTGCCATAAAAGACATTCAGATGGCTAACAAGCATGAAGAAATGTTCAAAATCACTAGTTCAGAGAGATGCAAATCAAAACAACTATGAGATATCATCTCACCCGAGTCAGAATAGCAAAATTTAACAGAGCAGCAAACAGCAAATGCTGGCGAGGTTGTGGAGAAACTGGAACTCTTATTCACTGTTGGTGGGAGTGTAAAATGGTGCAACCACTGTGGATGCCATCCAAACAGATATATGCACACCCATGTTTATTGCGGCTTTGTTCACAATAGCAAGGAGTTGGAAACAACCTAAGTGCCCATCAACAAATGAATGGATAGAGAAACTCTGTTATATTCACACAATGGAATACTACGCTGCATTGAAAAACAAGGAACTCATGCAATATTACTCAAAATGGGTGACCCTGGAGGACATTATGCTGAGTGAAATATCTCGGTCACAAAAGGACAGGTGCTGCTTGATGTCACTATTGTAGAATGGGACTGACATCAGGGTTGGGGTAAGACTGAGAAAAACTGGATAAATTATGTATACTGCATTGAAACAGATGAGAGAGAGAGAGAGAACACTTTAAAAGCGATATATGATATGGTATTATAATTATCACAAGAGCCTAGAATGAATGTTGCATAGTGGAGTGTACTCAGGGCAGGGGGATTGTATACCAATGAAGGAATTTTTCTTTTACTTTTCAAAGAGAAGGGTGAATGGGGGGGGAGGGGTAGGCAGGGAGAAAAGTGCAACAATGAATGAATGGAAATCCAAAATCTCTGTAAATGTTCATGAAAGTTAATAAAATAAAATTTTAGAAAATGTTAAATTTTGTAAATGTTCCTTTAAAAAACAGTAAAATTGAACGGGTACCAATTTCTCATTCACTCTCCTTGGAAAATGAATTTGGTATCTGGATTAGGGTTGCATTGAACATATAGATTGCTTTTGGTAGGACTGTCATTTTCACAATATTGAGTCTTCCTATCCATGAACAGGGAACATTTTCCCATTTATTTAGGTCTTTTATTGTATCTCACAGAAATGTTCTGTAGGGTTTTTTTGTATAGGGCTTTTGTGTCTCTAGTTAGGTTCACTCTCAAGGATCTCAATTTGTGGTTGGCTATTGTAAATGGTTGTTGTTGTTATGTGCCATCGAGTCGCTTGCGACTCATAGCGACCCTATGTACAACAGCCCTAAACCCTGCTGTCCTGTGCCAATCGCACCATCTCCGACACACCCGTCCCGATTACTCCAGTCACTGAATCAATCCACCTCATAGAGGGCCTTCCCCTCCTGGGCTGTCCCTCTACCCTCCCAAGCATGATGTCCTTCTCCAAAGACTGGTCCCTCCTTGCAACATGTCCAAAGTATGTCAGAATTCTTGCCTCCAAGGAGCAACTCAGTTTCATCCTTTCCAAAACAAACCTGTATGTTCTCCTAGCACTCCATGGTATATTCAACACTCTTTTCCAGCAGCACCACACTCGGGCACACCTTAGTCTCCAGAGTAACACCATTGCTCATCAGTACTTTGCAGAGGTTCCTGACAGCAGACTTTCCCATTGCAATATGTCTTTTAATTTCCTGGCTGCTGATGCCAAGAGTGTTGACTGTGGAGCCAAGCAAACTAAAGCTGTCAAATCTCAATCTCTTCACCATCCATCCTGATGCTGCCAATTGGTCCTGTGGTGAGAATCTTTGTCTTCTTGATATTGAGCCTCAATCCATATTGAAGGCGGCAGTCCTTGACCCTCTACATCAAGTGCTTCAGGTTCTCCTCAGTTTCAGCAAGCAGGGTTGTATCATCTGCATAATGCAGATTGTTGATGGATCTTCCACCAATCCTGATGCCACACTTCTCCTCATAGAGCCCAACCTCCCGGATAATCTGTTCTGCATACAGGTTGAAAAGGTATGGAGACAGGACACATCCCTGGCGTACGCCCTTCCCAATTTTGAACCATGCAGTGTTTCATTGCTCTGTTCTGACGACTGCCCCTGGCCCAAGTATAGGTTTCA
This sequence comes from Elephantulus edwardii, assembly GCF_000299155.1. Taxonomy (NCBI): domain Eukaryota; kingdom Metazoa; phylum Chordata; class Mammalia; order Macroscelidea; family Macroscelididae; genus Elephantulus; species Elephantulus edwardii. The sequence continues at coordinate 188,361 of NW_006399766.1, read as the reverse complement.
CATTAGCATGATCAAGTGTTCTGGGATTCCCATTCTTCTCAAAGTCAGCCACAGTTTGTTATGATCCACACAGTCAAATGCCTTTGCATAATCAATGAAACACAGATAGATATTCTCTGATATTCCCTGCTTTCAGCTAAGATCCATCCAACATTAGCTACAATATCCCTTATATCATGACCCCTTCTAAGCCCAGCCGGGACTTCTGGCAGTTTTCTGCTGATGTGCTGTTCCAGTCGTTTTTCGATAATCTTCAGCAGAATCTTGCTTGCATGTGAAATCAATGATATTAGTCTATTATTTCCACACTCTGTTGGGTCACCCTTCTTTGGAATGGGAACAAATATAGATCTCTTATAGTCAGTGAGCCAAGTGGTTGTTCTTCAGATTTCTTGGCACAACTTGGTGAGCACATCCAGGGCAACATCTGTTATCTGAAATACTTCAATTGGTATACCATCTATTCCTGGGGCCTTATTTTTTTCCTATTTCCTTCAAAGCAGCTTGAACTTCTTCCTTCATCACTTGCCTCTTGCCGCTGCAAACTCTATGAACTTTGATAAATGATGATAGTTGTAGAGGATCTTCAGGCCTTTATCCATAGGGTCGCTATGAGTCCTGCTCCACTCAAAGGCAATCATCAACAACATTGTAAATGGTATAGTAAAGGCTGCAGTCCTTGACCTTCTACAGCAAATGCCTCAGGTCCTCTTCAGTTTCAGCAAGCAAGGTTGTGTTATCAGCATAATGCAGGTTGGTAATGAGGCTTCCTCCAATCCTGATGCCACATTCCTCTATATAGAGCCCAGCCTTTGGAAGCTCAGTCTCACATACTTTGGGCATGTTGCCAGGAGGGGCCAGTTCTTGAAGAAGAACATCATACTTTAAAGGGTGGAAGGACCATGCAGGAGAGGAAGACACTGGATGAGATGGATTGACACAGTAACTGGGGTAATTAGGGTAGATGTTTCACAGACAGTGAAATTGGAACAGGATAGAGCAGGGTTCAGAGCTATTGTGCATTGGGTCCCTATGAGTCGTGGTCGACTTATCTGCACATAACAACAATATCCTTAAGAAAGAGTGGCGACCTAAGAGTAGCTTGGTAGAACAGAATCAGCAACTGGAAGAAGTAATCTGCATACTGACCAAAGTGAGCCTAGAAATCAAGTGGCAAGAAGCTCAAGAGCTAGAGGTGGGGCTCAGGAGTTTGGAGAGGGAGTGGGGGATGCGAGGTGGGGCTGAACGTGGGGCGGGGCTGAGCCCCAGTTGAGGCTGAAGAGCGTGAGGCGGGCGAAGGAGAGTGGAGCGAGGCTGAGGAGTGAGGACTGGGGCTGAACACAGGGTGGGGCTGAGAATCCTGGGTCAAAGCTGAGGAGCGTGGGGCGTGGAGCAGGAGGGCAGGGCGAGGCTGATGAGTACTGGGATGGTTCAATTCGGGGCGGGGTTGAGGAGCACACGGCGACCTGAGGAGTGCAGGGTGGGGCTAAAAGCGGGCGATGCTGAGCACAGGTTGAGGCAGAAGAGCGTGGGGCAGGGCTGATGAGCGTGGGGTTGGGCTGAGGAGTGTGGGGTGTGGCTAAGGAGTGCAGGGCGGGGCTGAGAAGCTCGGGGAGGGGCTGAGTGCAGATTGAGGCTGAAGAGTGTGGGTGGGGCTGAGAAGCGTGGGGCGGGGTTGAAGAGTGTGGGGTGGGGCTTAATATAGGGCGGGGTTAAGTGCTGGTTGAAGCTATGCAGTGTGGGGCGGGGCGAAGGGGCAGAGGGCAGGGCAGAGGGGTGTCACAGGCTGGTGTGCGTTTTCTTGGTGCTGTGTGCCCAGCCTGTGTCATAGGTGATCACCACTACTACATGTCCTTATGGGAGTCCTGCCTAAAGCCCACCAGCGAGGCTTCTTTGACCTCCCCAAACTGGTCTCCAAACCTCAAGCACCTTCCCAGTCCTTCTCCCTTCCTTCCCTTGCACTTTCCCCAGCTCTAGGGTTGTTGTTGTGTACCATGGAGTGGGAACCAACCCATAGGTCACCCTCCAGCGAATTTTCAGAGGCAATGGGAGGAGATTGCCCACCCTCTCATGGAGCAGCTGGTGGGTTTGAACTGGGTACCTTTGGCACTGAAGCACAAATTGTTACCACTAGGCCTCCTGGCAACTGTTAGTCTATGTGAGAAACACACGGCTTTTCACGCCCTCATCAGAAAAGATATATGATTGAGTATTATGGTTAGCACAGGAATCCAGAATTAAGGTTGCACAGAGAAGTGTACTCGGGGTGGGGGGTGGGGGGAAGGCACGTGGGAATTGTATACTAATGAAGGAATTTTTTTGTTTTTTTCTCTTCGGAGGGGGAAGCGAGCTGGTGGGGAGGGGTGGGCAGGGAGAAAAGTGCGGCAATGAATGAATGGAAATCCAAAACCTCTGTAAATTTTTATTAAAATTAATAATAATAAAAAATAAAAAAATAAAAATGATCACTATAACTCTGTAAATGCAAAAAGAAAAGAAAAGCTATAAACGAAAACACGCCAACTAAGCCAAGATGCTGTGACTTGTGGCCTCAGGCTCTGCTGTTCTCTCTCTTTTTCACAATTAGTCTGAGTTTACCTCTCTTTGCCCTCCTTTCTGGCTGCACTGCTCCACCTTACCTAGATTATAAGAGATAGGGAGATGTGGGAGGACAGGAGTTAAATTCTTTTTTTTTTTTTTGTGACAATCTTGGTTGCTAGCCCTTCTCCACACCCACCAAAAGTCCCCTTTCCTTACAGATCTTTCTTTTCTTCTACCCAAGGTACAGATGCCTGGAACTTTGTACTTTATTCAGGCAGTACTACAAGTTGGAAATGAATCACCACTGTGGGAGTTCTCAAAACAGAGTTGATGTCCCAATTGGATCATGACATTAAAAGAAAACAAAAATACTATAAAAGACAAAACTGACATGTTTGTTGAATTCAACATTCAATTTCCTGATCATAATATTTATAGTGTTTGAGTGAAATAATACATACACACTGAAAGATTAGGGATCTACAACCCCCCCAAAAAAAGAAACCTCAAAGTCACTACAGTCAATTTATACTCCAGTGACCTTGTATTGGATTCACAGCTGTAAATCTTTGTGGGAAGAGACTACTAGTCTTTCTCCTCAGCCTGGTGAATTCTAACAGCTGACCTAGGTAACACTAGGTCCTCCGGCTCAGACAACATTTAAGTACAAGGACTATATATATAATATACTTCAAGCTGGATTGAAAAGAGGCTGTGGCACCAGGGATGTGACTGCTGACATTAGATGGATCCTGGCTTAAAGCAAAGGATACCAGAAGAATGTCTATATGTGTTTTATTGACTATACAAAAGTATTTGTGTGGATCAAAACAAACTATGGCTAACCTTGAGAAGATTGGGAATCCCAAATCACTTGATTGTGCTCACACGAAATCTATACCTAGATCAAGAATCTGTTGTCTAAAGAGAGCAAAGGAACACTGAATGGTTTGAATTTTTTTAAAAAGGTGTACATCAAGGTTGTATCCTTTCACATACCTATTTAATCTGTATGCTAAGTAAATAACTTGAGAAGCTGGACTCTGTGAAGAAGAATGTGGCATCAAGATAAGAGGAAGACTTGTCAACATCCTGTATTATGCAGGTGACACAACCTTGCTTATTGAAAGGTAGGAGGAATTGAAACACTTGTTACAGAAGATCAAAGCCTTCATATGGGTTACAAAAAATATGGATTATATCTCAACATCAAGAGGACAAAGACCCTAATCACTGGGTCAATGGGCAACAACATGACAGAGAAATCATTAAAGTTGTCAACAAGCTTATCTTACTTGGGTTTACAATAATTAATAACTTTGGTACCAGCAGCCAGGCGATCAGGAAACATATTTCATTAGACAATTCTGTTAGGGACATCTCCAAAGTACTCAGGAGCAATGATGTTAGTTTGAAGACTAAGGCACATGCAATCCACTTCATGGTCTTTTCAATCACTTGCTGTAATCTGAGAGCTGGACAATGAATAAAGATGACAGAAGAATTAAAGCAGTGTTGGATAAGAGTACTGACTATCCCATGGACTGACAAAGGAACAAACATATGTCTTGGAAATGGTACAGCCAGAGTGATTCTTGGAAGTAGTTTCATCTCTTGGTGAAGTTTCATCTCTCATACTTTGGACATGTTACTAGGACAGGCTATTCACTGGAAAGTGACATCATACTTGTAAAGTCAGTGACTGAGGGGAAGACACTCAGCAAGATGGATTGACACAGTGACTTGCAGCAATGGGCTCAAGTGTGTCAGAGATGATGAGGAGGATAGCACTGGAAAGGAGAGGATTCAGGTCTACTGTTCATAGGATAACTATGAGTTGTACTCGACTTGATGGCACCTAACAGGTTTCTGTGAAGTGATGGTGACATCGCTCTACTGTCCAACTTCTTCACTATTTCTGACACAAGTGCCTCACCCTCACAGGACACTATCTACTTCTCCTCTGTATTTTATACCTGTTTGCAAATACCACACAGAACTCATCGACCATATTCAAAATTATATGATTTGTTAGGGAAGTAGCAAATACATAAACCACCTATTAAAGGCTTCCTCCAGATGGAGAGCACATCCTTCTTAGTGGAGAACAGATTCCAATAAAGACCACTACCTTTCAGCCTTGCTAAACAGTGGGTTTCTCTTCATCATGCACACCTCTCTGCCTCTGCCCTCTCCTCCATCAGCCACTCTGGTGTGAACTATTCTAACTCATAATCACCCTGCTCAGTTCTCCCAGAAAGTTTCCTGCTGTTCATATTTGCAATGCCACAAAGCACCCCCCCTCCAGTCTCTGTTGTGGAGTTCTTCCCAGGCTTCCCACTATCTTCAATCTTTCAGTCTTTGACCTTACAAAGGTTGTGGGACTGGATTCCTGCAAAAGTAAATTCCTTGTCAATTTCAAGGCTTGACCTTCACAGCAGGACTTGTTTCAACTTACTAGGAATTTGCCCTGTTCTTTAGTGCTAGGGATATTGCACACACAAGAATGACCTGGAGACTTTTGTTTACTTAACTCTGACATCAAAACACATTATAAAAAGAAATTGCAAATTTAAAAGAGAAAAAGAAAAGTAAATGTGTTGTGGCTGCAGCATGCTTGCCTGGCACCAGTGAGCAAGGGGGAAGCTCACTTAGGTCCAGGGTGAGCTGTCAAAAAGCTATGCTACCATGCTTCCTTCTGGAGACCCCAGCTTGTTACTCAGAATCAACAAGCATTAATACTTGCATACTTAATAAATAAAAAGTAAATTAAAATATTTTAGACTAAATGAAAGATCTTTTTTTAAGCCCTGCCCAATTCCATTCTATTCACACTCCTTCTTTCAGGCAACCACTAGTATGAATTCTGGGCTTTGATTTGCTCTTTTCAGGCACAATCACTCCCTCCCACCTCATGCTGCTCTGCTTCACCTCTCTTTACCCACCCTACTCCACCATGCCCCGCTGCACCCCTTTCACCTCCCTCTATCTCACTTACCCAACCTCAGTCACCCATTCCATTTCACCTCACCAACTCTACCCCACCCTGCCATACCTTATCACACACCTCACCCCATCTCATCCCAGTCCACTTCACCCACCCACCTCACCTCACTCACCCTTCCACCTGACTTTACCCTACTCACTCCACCCAACCTATTTAGTTTTGCTTCTGCAGTCCCAGCTTGTTACTTAGAAGCAGCAAACATAAACATTTGCATAATTTAACAAACCAAAACATTGAAGACTAAGGAAAAGGCCCCCTTAATTTTGATCCCTAATCTCATTCTTTTCACTGCAACTCCCACTCTTGCTCATTTCACACCTCCTACTGCCGCCTACCACTGCATTTCTGCCATCTTACCCACTCTTTAACCATCCCACCCCACCTTACTTCTTCTGGTTAACAGTAGATTAACTGTGTTTCCCAGGGTCACCTCAGATATTTATTCCCTTCCCGGCCCTGGTGATTTTGAGCTGCATGATGCTGGGAGGAGAGTGGGGAAACTCCTCCTATCTCTGTAAGGATTTGTCCTGTTCCTCAAAGTTGGGAATGTTGCATACACAAGAATGACTAGGAAACCTTTATTAACTCTGATACTGAGTCACTTCACAGGAAGAAATTACAAGCTTGTAAGAGAAAGGAAACCAACAAAACGAGGGTACTGGAACTGCAGCATGCTTGTTGGGCACCTTGGAGAACAGTGGTTATCTCACAGTCAAGGTTCTGTTCTCCTTGCCACTGTCACCAAGGCTGAACTTGTCAAAGAAGCCAGTGCCCTGGGCCCTCAAGTTGTTCATGTGTTCTCCTAATTCCTTGGTGGCTCACACTTGCTCCTGGAGGAAGGGATTCTTGAGCAATTCACACAACTATATTATCTTCCTTGTCAGTGGTCAGCTGTTGCAGGTACAGGAAGCCTTGGTTGACTCTCTGCTCCACGTGAAAGGTCTGCTCCAATAGTCAACCACCTCATTCTCTCAATTCACACCACTCCAAATCCCTTTTTACTCACCCCACCCTACCCCAGCTCATCCCTAGCCTCAACCTACTCCATTCTATCTCACCCCATCCCATCTACCTCTCTTCATCTCACCCTACACATTCCATCCTTACTATCCCACTCAAATCACTACCTCACCATACTCCATCCACTCCTACCTACCTCACCACACTCTCCATCCCACCCCACCTCAATCTAGCTGACTAAGGGGGGTTTCCCTAGGAAACCTTTTCCCTTCCCCACCCCTGGAGATCTTGCACCACAAGGTGCTGGGGAGACTCCTTCTCCACGGGGATTTGCCCTCTTCCTCAAAACTAGGACAAGAATGACCAGGAGACCTTTCTTTAACGCATGCAAGAACACTTTATTGTAAGAAACATTAGGCTTAGAAGAGGAAGGAAAGCAAAGTGGAGGTGCTGGAACTGCATCATGCTTGCTAGGCACCTTGGAGAAAGGGGTCATCTTGTGGCCAAGGCTCAGTTCTCCTTGTCGCTGTCACCCATGGTGAACTTGTTGCAGCAGTAGTCGGCCAGGGCGGGGTCCTGGGCCTCCATGCTGCGCAGGCTGGTCAAGTAATCACCCAGCTGCTTGATGGCGATCACCTGCTCATGCAGGAAGTAGGCCTCCAGGAAGTGGCAGAGCTGCGGGTCGCCCTTGTCGGAGGCCAGCTGGTGCAGGTCCAGGAGGCTCTGGTTGACACTCAACTCCAGATGGAGGGCGTGCTCCAGGGCGAGCAGGCTGCTGCCCCAGTCATCGCGATCAGGCTTGCTGATGTCGCAGAGCTGGAAGCGGCCCCCGCGCCGGTTTTGCAGGCACAGCAGCTTCTCCGCGTGCTCTCTCTCCTCGCGAGACTGGCGCAGGAAGAAGGCCGTGAAATTCTGGAGGCCCACGTCGTCGCGGTCGAAGCAGTAGGCCATGGACAGGTACACGTAGGACGCGTGCAGCTCCAAGTTGATCTGCCGGTTGATGGCGTCCTCGCACACCTGATGGTAGTTCTGGCTCACATGGGAGGGCGGTGCAGTGGCCATGGTGGTGAGCGCGGGCCGGACAGCAAAGGACGTGTCAAAGTTCCACGAAGAAGGTATCGCTCAGAACCATCACCAAAGATGGCGTGTGGACCACGATAGTGAGGCCTTATATATAGGGGGGATTGGACCCCGGATGTAGGCAGTGCTAGGGAGGCTTTGGGACCCGGATGAACCATCTCTTAGAAGGATGCTTGGGACCCGGATGGGTGGTCCCTAGGAAGGGGTACCAGGACCCGGATGAACAATCCCTTAGAAGAGGATCCTGGACCGGGATGGATGATCCCTTACACAGAGTACTGGGACCCAGATGGGTGATCCCTTCCAATGGGTAGTGGGGCCCAGATAGGCAATCTCTTAAAAGAATACTTGGGACCCAGATAAACTATCTTATCTCTTTCAAGGAATATGGGACCTGGGATAAGGGTTATAGGATGAGCATGACGGCTTGGGGCGGGGGGCAGGTGTTTAAAATGGGGCTTAGAATGGGGAGCATGAGCTCCTCCTTCTATAAGTCCTGGATGATGTGGTAAACGTATGTAATATAATAAAGCTAGAGTTATACTCCACAATAAGTAAAAACAACTTTCTAATCGGTGTGGAAGTGCGCTGCTAACCTAATGAAATCCATCAGTTCTTTGAGGAGAAATATGGTCAGTCTTTTCGCGTAAGATTTGTAGCCTCTGAAAATCCAGTGGAGGCTCACTGTCCGTTTTGAATCAATGACAATGAGTTATATGGCTTTGGTCTCCATAGTATTTTAAATTACTATGGGTATAAGATCAACCATTTTGAGTTTATCCTCTGGATAAAGAAATTTATCTGCACATTATGCTAATGTGATCTGCACAACTACCCCACAGTCTGGTGGCATAATTGCACAACTAACCCAAGGGCAGTACCTCTCTGGTGGTTCAAATTCACCAGCAGCTCCCAGGCAGAAAAGTGTGATTCCATATGATTTACAGCCTTAGAAACTTGCGAAAGGGTCTCTTCTGACTTGAGGACAATGAGTTTCTCACCTCCAAAATCTCAATGAATGTTAAATGGGAAAATACTGTTTGAGACCACGGTTATAAAAATTTTTAAATCATCCACAATAAATTGATTGTTGTGTGCCATGGAGTCTGAACTAAACTATAGCTGACCCTCCAGCGAGTTTTTAGAGGCAGTAAACCACATGGGAGGAGAGCTTTTTGCCCCTCACTGGGAGAACATGAATTCAAACCTCCTGCCTTTGCAATTACAGCTCTGCTTTGGGATAAGATGCTGGGGATAGTAGGAAATGAAAGGATAGGCAATTAATTCTTTAATGGAATAAATGAAAGGAAGGGCAAAGTGGCTAGAATGCATGATCAGATATTGTGTGTATTGTAATTAATATGGAACAAGATATGCGTGATTAATTGTGGGGGGTAAGAAGATGTTTACTCAAAAATCTCTTGTGGAGGTTTGACAAAGATGGGAAGGGAAGAAAGGGTTGTTGTTGTGTTGTTATGTGCCGTCGAGTCGTTTCCGACTCATAGCGACCCTGTGCACAACAGCCCAAAACCCCGCTCTGTCCTGCGCCAACCGCACCGCCTCTGACACACCCATCCCTATTACCCCAGTCACCGAATCAATCCATCTCATAGAGGGTCTTCCCCTCCTGCGTTGTCCCTCAACCCTCCCAAGCATGATGTCCCTCTCCAAGGACCCGTCCCTCCTGGCAACATGTCCAAAGTATGTCAGACAAAGCCCCAGAATCCTTGCCTCCAAGGAGTAGCTTGGTTTAATCCTCTCCAAGATGAATCTGTTTGTTTTCCTGGCAGTCCATGGTACATTCAGTACCCTTCTCCAGCACCACAGCTCAAAAGCATCCACTCTCCTGTCCTCCCTAGTCATTGTCCAACTCTCTGATGCATAACAAGCGATTGCAAAGACCATGGCCTGTATCAGGTGCACCTTAGTCTCCAGAGAGACACTGTTGCTCCTGAGTACTTTAGAGAGGTCCCTAACAGCAGACTTTCCCATCTCGATACGCTTTTTGATTTCCTGACTGCTGGTGCCAAGAGTGTTGACTGTGGAGCCGAGCAAACTGAAGCTGTGAACAATCTCAATCTCTTCGTCATCCATCCTGACGCTGCTAATTGGTCCAGTGGTGAGAATCTTTGTCTTCTTGACATTGAGCCTCAGTCCATACTGAAGGCTGCAGTCCTAGAGATTAATAAATGGAGTGGTAGGGTGACGGGATAGGCAAGGTACAGTGAGGATTTAATGAGAAATAGTCATAAATAGCAATGATCAGTTGTAATTCATGTTATAAAACATAATAAATATGAATGAATGAATGAGAAACAATTTTAAAAACATGCACCATATATCATTAGCTACTATGAAGCATAACATCTTCTGTTTTCTCATTCCTGGCATTTTGTTGTTGTTATGTGCCGTTGACTCACTTGCAACTCATAGTGACCCTATATACAACAGCCCTAAACTCTGCTCTGTCCTGTGCCAATCGCACTGTCTTTGACACTCCCATCCGGATTACCCCAGTCACTGAATCAATCCACCTCATAGAGGGCCTTCCCCGCCTGCACTGTCCTTCCACCTTCCCAAGCATGATGTCCTTCTCCAAGGACTGGTCTCTCCTTACAACATATCCAAAGTATGCTAGACTTAGCCTCAGAATCCTTGCCTCCAAGGAGACACCCGGTTTAACACTTTCCAGGATGAATCTGTTTGTTTTCCTAGCAGTCCATTATACTCTCAATACTCTTCTCCAGCACCACAGCTCAAAGGCATCAATTCTCCTCCTATCCTCCTTGGTCATTGTTCAACTCTCTGATGCATAACAAGTGATAGCAAAGGCCATGGCCTGTATCAGATGCACCTTAGTCTCCAGAGAGACACTATTGCTCTTTAGTACTTTGGAGAGGTCCCTAATAGCAGACTTTCCCATCGCAATACCGTGTGTATATCATATGATTCAATCAAAGTGGCCCAAATCAGTCTATCTCATCTCACTAATGCCTAGAATGTCAATGTTCATGCATCCCACTTCATTTTTCACAACTTCTGGTTTTCCAACATCCCTGCTTCATACATTCCATATTCCAGCCGTTAAAGGATGTTTGCAGCTGTTTCTCATCATTTTAATTGACTTTCAATCGGTTTTCTACCTCAACTATAACTATTCATGAATAATACTATAATTATAATATACTATAATTATAATATACTATAATTATAATACTATAATTATTAATAATATTATAATTATTCCTAGAGTTTGCAGTGCCTGCTACTTAAGATCTGGATAGCTAATCCTGCTTCTTATTCTGTATGGATCTGAAGGCTTTACTAAAACCTGTTTAACATGGGTAACCTTTATGGCATTTGACACATCAGTGGCATAGCTTTCAACTTTACAGCAACTCACAAGTTACTGCAGTACAGCAAACTGTCTCTAATAAAAACTAATAGAGACAAGGAATAATATAGATACTTACTGTAGAAGGTAAAGCAATATGTTGAAACAAAAGAGCAGAATTCACTAGACGTTTGTCAAGCTGAAAGGGGTGAAAAACAAAGTCAAGCCTCCGGTTGCAATACTGAAGGTTGCTATAGGAAAAATCTTGAATAATTCAGGAAGCATCAAAAAGAAGATGAAGGGAATACACAGAATTACTGTATGAAAAATAACTGGCTGACACGGAAATATTTTGGAGTACCATATGATCAAGACTCAGTGGTAATGAAAGAAGAAGTTCAAGATGCACTGAAGGCTTTGGCAAAAAATAAGGAACCAGCAGTCCAAGGGATACCAATTGACATGTTTCAACAAACACATTCAGCCCTGGAAATGCTCATCAGTCCATGCCAGGATATTTAGAGGACAACTGACTGGAAGAGATGCATATTTGCTCTCATTTGCAAGAAATGTGATCCAACAGAATGTGGAAAAAATAGAATAATATCAATATTACATGTAAGCAAAATACTGCTGAAGATTATTTTTTTAAATTTTTTTTTTTTGTGTGTGTGTGTGTACCGTCAAATCAGATCTGACTGGTACTGAAGGAGATTGTCCCTCCTTCCTCGGCAGAGCATCTGGTGGATTTGAACCATGTGCCTCTGGGATTGCAGTGCAACTTCTTGCCACTAGGCCACCAGAGCTCCCCTGAAGATTATTTTTTAAAATAACAGAACATTATATAGGCAGGTAACTGCCAGAAGTTCAGCTAGATTTAGAAGAAGTCGTGCAGGTCTGTCCTAGAGAGGATGAAACCAAGCTGTCCCTTGAAGACAAGGATTTTGAAGCTTCATCTCACATACTTTGGATATGTAGCCAGAAGGAACTAGTCCTTGGAGAAGGACATCATGCTTGGAAGGGTAGAGGGACAGCAAAAGAGAGGAAGACCTGGATGAGATGGATTGACACAGTAACTGGGGTAACGGAGGTAGGTGTGTCAGAGGTAGTGAGATTGGCTTGGGGTAGAGCAGGGTTCAGAACTATTGTGCATAGAGTCGCTGTGAGTTGGAGTTGATGGCACATAACAACAACAACAGCAATAGAACCAGGGATATAATTGTTGATGTCAGGTGGATCCCACTTGAAAGGAAAGAACCAGAAGAATGTCTATTTGTGCTTTGTTGACTATGCAAAGGCATTTGGCTGTGTGGATCATAAAAGATTATGGTTAACTTTGAGAAGAAGGGGAGGCCTAGAACACTTGTGAACATGTGAAAATGTGTCTAGACCAAGAGGCTGCTGTGTGAACAGAGGAAGGGAACACTTATTGTTGTTGTTATGTGCTGTTGAGTGGCCTGGAACTCATAGTGACCCTATGTACTACAGCCCTAAACCCTGCTCTATCCTGTGCCAATATCACTGTCTCTGACACACCTACCCCAATTACTCTAGTCACTGAATCAATCCATGTCATCAAGGGTCTTCCTCTCCTGCGCTGTCCCTCCACCCTCCCAAGCATGATGTCCCTCTCCAAGGACTGGTCCCTCCTTGCAACATGTCCAAAGTATGTCAGGCGAAGCTTCAGAATTCTTGCCTCCGAGGAGCAGTCTGGCTTCACCCTCTCCAGGACAAACCTGTTTGTTCTCCTAGCAGTCCATGGTATATTCAATATTGTTCTCCAACACCATCCCTAGTCATCGTCCAGCTCTGCAATGCATAGCAAGTGATTGCAAAGATCATGGCCTCTATCAGGCACACCTTAGTCTCCAGAGTGACAACATTGCTCTTCAGTACTCTGGAGAGGTCCCTATCAGCCGACTTTCCCATCACGATATATCTTTTAATTTCCTGCCTGCTGATGCCAATAGTGTTGACTGTGGAGCCAAGCAAACTAAAGCCGTGAACAATCTCGATCTCTTCACCATCCATCCTGATGCTGCCAATTGGCCCCATCATGAGAATCTATAACTGTCACCCAAGAAGATATATGCACACCCATGTTTATTGTGGCTTTGTTTACAATAGCAAAGAGTTGGAAACAACCCAAGTGCCCATCAACGAATGAATGGAGAAGTTCTGGTATATTCACAGACTGGAATACTACACTGCATTGAAAAACAAAGAATTCATGAAATATTATACAAAATTGATGCCCCTGGAGGACATTATGCTGAGTGAAATATCTCAGTCACAAAAGGACATATATTGCATAGTGCCACTGTTGTAAAATGGGACTGACATAGAGGCTGAGGGGAGACTGATAAAGAGTGAATAAATAATGTATACTGCATTGAAACAGATGAGGGATAGAACTGTTTAAAAGTGATATATGATTAGGTATTATCATGACAGGAGTCCAGAATGAAGGAGTGGAGTGCACTTGGGGGGAGGGATTGGACAACAATGTAAGAATTTTTCTTTTACTTTTCAAAGATAAGAATGAATTGGCGGCCAGGGAGAAAAATGCAACAATGAATGGATGGAAATCCAAAGTCTCTGTAAATGTTCATTAAAATTAATAATAAACAAAGGGTGAGGGGAAGAAAACAAAAATTCTTACCACTGGACCAATAGGCAACATCATGATAGAAGGAGAAAAGATTGAAGGTGTCAAATAATTCATTTTACTTGGATCCATAATCAACACCTTTGGAATAGCAGTCAGGAGATAAGGAGACACATTGCATTGGGGAAAATCTTCAGTTAGGGACCTGTCCAAAGTATTAAGTAATAATGTCAATTTGAGTGTGCCTGATTTAGACCATGGTCTTTTCATTCACATGCTATGCATCTGAGAACTGGAAAATGAATAAGGCTGACCAAAGAATAATTGATGCCTTTTTATGGTGGTATTGAAGGAGAGGACTGCCCAAGAACAAACAGATGTCTTGGAGAAGGCACTGCCAGAGTGCTCCTTGGAGGCAAAGATAATGAAGCTTTGTCTTACACACTTTGGGCATATTGTTAGGAGAGGCTATTTCTTTGAGAAAGTCATCATGATTAGAAAAGTTGAAGGTTGGTGTAAGAGAGGAAGATGCTCAGCCAGTTGTATTGACAGTGACTGTAGCAATGCACTCAGGTATGTCAGAGGATGGCAGAGGGTTTAGATCTGTTCATGGGACCACTGTGAGTCATACTTAATTTGATTGTACCCAACAACAACTGAGTAGTATGACTGAGCTTTGAAACATTTCTTCCTGAATAAGAAATCTAGAGAAAAGTGAACATCAATTGGAAAATTCAGAGAAATCTCTGAAAATAACCTGGTGAAGGATTCAAAGGAGAATTCCAGAAAACTACTTTTTCAATAGACCGTTAAAAACCATGGGCCCTATAAAATGGGAAGAAGTGTGGGGGTGGGGACGTCAAGATGACAATGTAATAGAATAAAAAAAATAATGAAATGTGATGAAGAGATGTGAAATTAAACATCTGGGTTTTATATATTTGCATTGTTTTTTTATTGTTGCTGTTAGATGCCACAGAGCTGACTATGACGCATAACTGTGCGCACAACAGAACAAAGCACTGCCCCATTCTCACAATAGTGAGTGGGCTTGAGCCTGTTGTTGCACCCACCATGTCAATCTATCTCACTGAGCATCTCCTTTTTTCGGGGGACCCGTAGAGGGTCATCAGCATTTTATCCTTGCTTTGGGATTGGCCTCACCTGATAACATGCCCCAAGTATGTGAGATAGTCTCAACATCCTCGTTTCTCAGAGGCATTGTGACTGCATTTTTTCCGAGATAATTGTTCTTCTGATAATGCATGATACATTCAATATTCTTCACTAACACACAGTTCTACAACATTGATTCTTCTTAAGCCTTCCTTATTAATTGTGCAGCTTTTATATTCATATGTTATTATTTTTAGGTAATGCCTTTAAGGCAACTATGACTCATAGCTACTCTATGAAAAATGGATCTAAATCTTGCCCTATCCTGTGCCATCTTGATTGTCTCTGATATACTTGAGACCATTGATACAGTGACTGTGTCTATCCATTGTTTGAAGATCTTCTTCTCTTTTGCTGACCTTTCCACTTCTGATTATTTTCCAAGGACTGGCTCTTCTTAACATGCCTAAATATGTAGGATGAAATTTCATCAACTTTGCCTCTCATGAGCACCCTGTTTGCATTTTATCCAGGTTGTATTTGTTTGTTCTTTAGGTAGTTTGTGGGATATTTAGTATTCTTCTCCAATATCACAACTCAAGGGCATAAGTTCTTCTTCTGTTATCCTTATTCATTGTCCAACTTTCAGATACATAGCTACTAATAAAAAAGACCATTGTTTTAATCAGTTACACATTAGTATTTAAACTAACATCATTTCTCTTTCATTCCTAAGAGACTGTAGAAAATACCATGGCATGGGTCAGGTGCACCTTTGTTCTCCAAGTGACATTGTTGCTTTTGGAATTTTTAAAATGTTCTTAACAATTGATTTGCCCAAACAATTGTTTCTTGACTGCTGCTTTTATGGATATTTATTGTGAATTCAAGTAAATTTAAATCCTCAGGTAATTATATCCAAATTTTCAAAACCAGAGTAAAATATCAGTGAATGTTTCTGCCTCTCTTTCACTCTTCCTGAACTTGTTTGTCATTCCCTTGATTGTATCTTGTTTCTTTTTTATTTCAACACAATCCAACAAATACCATCTTTCAGTTCTCTCTGGATTCCAAAATGAACAATTTCAGTTATATCTTCACTAATACCCTATATGGGTTTACCACAGGTAACTGAGGTTACTTGTTGGGCAAGAAAAGCTTCTTGCTCCCTTTGACCTCAAACAGGAGTTTAAAATGCATAAATGAGAATAGTTTATTTCAGAAAGGAAATTAATGAGTGGTAGCACAGGACAGGGAACTCTGGTGACCTAGTGGTAAGAGCTGCAATCCAGAAGACATGTGGTTCAAATCCATCAGCTGTTCCATGGGAGAAAGATAAGCAATGTCCTCCTGTGTGTTCAAACTGCCTTTGAAAATTACTGGAGGGTCAGTTCTTCGTAAGTTCAGACTTGAGAGTAGACAACAACAACAAGATGGCGTATGACTTAAAGGAACAACAACAACATAGTGTTTTAGGAAAAGAAAAAAAAACCAAATAAACTGGAAATGAAAATTGGAAACAAGGGAAGTGCCAGTATCACTGTTATGCTCTGTGATACACTGAAAGTGTGAGAGAAAGAAAAATAACGCTGATTTTGAAATGCTACAGAAAAAGCCAGTATTCTTAGGCAGCAACCAGCTATCAACTGAGCATAGAGAGAAAATTTTACCTCCTCTTTGCCAATTTGGATACCTCTTATTTCCTTCTCTTGCCTTATTGCTATTGCTAAGACTTCCAAATCCTATGAAACTGGAGAAAGGATGAAAGTCACACAAGTGTTGAGGACTTTCATTTGTAGGGTCGCTATGAGTTGCCTACAACTCAACGACACTTAACAACAACAACACTTCCAATACCATAAATGGGAGACGAGATAGTGGGCATCCTTGCCTAGTTCCTGTTCTCAACGGCGAATGCCTGTAATCTCTCTATTGAGAAAAATATTTGTTCTCAGGTTTGCGTGTATACTTTTTACTATGTTGAAGAAATTCCCCTCTAATCCTATTTATCTGAGTGTTTTAATCAAGAAAGGGTGTTGGATTTTGTCAAAAGCCTTTTCTGTATCAATTATTAGGATCATGTGGTTCTTGTTCTTTGCTTTGATAATGTGATGAATTACATTTTCTTATGTTGAACCATCCTTGCATACCTGTTATGAAACCCACTTGGTCGTGGTGAATTATTTTTTTTTATGTATCGTTGGATTCTATTGGATAGGATTTTATTCAGGATTTTTGCATCTGTGTTCATGAGAGATATTGGCCTATAGTTTTCTATTTTGGTAGTGTCTTTACCTGGCTTTGGTATCAAGGATATGTTTGCATCATAGAATGAGTCTGGGAGAACTCCATCTTTTTCTATTTTCTGAAATAGTTCATGTAGAATTGGTTACAGATCTTCTCTGAATGTTTGATAAAACTCATTTGTAAAACTATCTGGTCCAGGGCCTTTTTTGGCTGCAAGCTGTATTACCTCTTAAATTTCTTCCTTTGTAATGGATCTGTTCAGGTGATCAATTTCTATTGGTGTCAGTTTCGGTAGATGGTGAATTTCTAAGTATTTGTCCATTTTCTCTAGGTTTTCATATTTGTTTGAGAATGTTGTTGTTGTTGTTATGTGCCGTCGAGTTGCTTGCGACTCATAGCGACGCTATGTACAACAGCCCTAAACTCCGCTCTGTCCTGTGCCAATCGCACTGTCTCTGACACTCCCATCCCAATTATCCCAGTCACTGAATCAATCCACCT
>NW_006399766.1:157351-170022 GCF_000299155.1 Elephantulus edwardii | reverse complement strand
TCAGCCAAGATCCATCTAACATCAGCTACAATATCTCTAGTACCACGACCCCTTCTAAACCCAGCCTGGACTTCAGGTAGTTCTCTGTTGATGTGCTGTTCCAGTCTTTTTTGTATAATCTTCAGTAAAATCTTGCTTGTGTTTGAGAATAGTTTTTCATAATATTTCATTCTTAGTCTTTTTTTTTACTTGGTTCTGTTGTGATATTGCCCATTTCATCTTTTATCCAGATTATTTGTGTCTTTTCCTTTGTTAGTTTCCCTAGTGGTTTGTCGATTTTATTGACCTTTTCAAAGAGCCAACTCTTATTTTTGTTGATGGTTTAATTGGTTTTCTGTTTTCTATTTCATTTCTTTCTGCCCTAATTTTTTAAATTTCAGGTTTTTTAGAGGGTGTCAGCTTTTCTTGCTGTTCTTTTTCACTTTGTTGGAGATGTTAGGTAAGAGAATCAACATTCATTTTTTTCCCTGCCTTTTAATGTGTTTGCTTATTGCTATAAATTGACCTCTGATTACTGCTTTGGCTTTTCCCCAGAGGTTTTGCTAAGTTGTGTTTTTATTGTCATTTGTTTCAAGAAACTTTTAAATTCATTTTTTAATTTCTTCTAGTACCCATTCATGTTCATGCAAGGCATTGTTCATCTTCCAAATGTATGGTTTTTTCTCCTTTATCCTCTTATTAATAATTTCTAGTTTTGTAGCATTGTGATTTGAGAAGATACTCTGTATGATTTCTATGTTTTTTTTTGTTTTTTTTCTTTAAACACTGTAGCTTTATTACTATATCCTGGATTTCTATGTTTTTAAATTCATTAATTCTTGCCTTGTGGCCCATGATGTGATCTATTCTGGAAAATGTTGCATGCACATTGGAGAAGAGAGTTTGTTGTGCTTTTTGGGGGTGCATTAGCCTATAAATATTCATGAGGTCTAGTTAGTTTATTGTGTGGTTTAATTCTTCAGCATCTCTGTTGAGTTTCTTTCTGGTAGTTCTATCTTTTCTTGAAAGTGGTGTATTGAAGTTTCCAACTACTATAGTAGTGTTGTCCTTTTCCTTTTTCAGTTTTATTAATGTTTGTTTTATATATTTTGCAAGTCTATCATTTGATGCATGGATATTTATTATTGTTATATCCTCATGTTGTATTAACCTGTTAAGCATTATGTAGTCGCCTTCTTTGCCCTTTGTGACAGTTTTGCATTAAAATTTATTTTCTCAGAGATTAATATCATTACTCCTGGTTTTTTCTGGTTGCTGTTTGCTTAGTATATTTTTCCCCACCCTTTTATTTTTAGTCTTTCTTTATCTTCACTTTTCAGGTGTGTCTCTTGTAGACAGCATATTGATGGATTTTGGTTTTTAATCCAATCTGCTACTCTTCTTCTTTTCAGTGGTGCATTTAAACCATTCACATTCAGTGTTAAATTGAGAGGTAGGGTTTTATTGCTATCATTGTGTTGAGTTCCTTTTGGTGGTGTTGCTAGTTACTTTGGTCAATCCTGCTTTGTGGCACCTCTGTAAGAAGGATATCTCTCAGTGTTTCCTGAAATATTGGTCTTGTTTTTACAAACTCCTTTAAGTTCTGTTTTTCTGGGAATATCTTGGTCTCTCCTTCATATTTGATGGATAGTTTCGCTGGGTACAATATTCTTGGTTGACAGTTGTGTTCTTTAAGTGTTCGATATATGTCATTCCACTGTCTTCTTGCATGCATGGTTTCTGCTGAGTAATCAGCACTTAGTCTTATCTGCACTCCCTTATAGGTTACTCTTTGTTTCCCCCTCACTGCTTTCAGAATTCTCTCCTTATCTTTGATTCTGGTGAATTTGACTATGATATGTCTTGGTGTTTTTCTTTTGGGGTCTGTTCTATATAGTGTTCGCTCAGTTTCTTGAATATATTTTCTCTCATTCTTCATTATGCCTGGGAAGTTTTCGTCCAGTAATTCTTCCACAACTTTTTCAGTGCCTTTACTTCTTCCTGTTCTGGGATTCCAATGATGTGCATGTTATTTCTCTTGATGGTGTCCCACATTATTCTTAGTTTTTCTTCTTTTTCCTTCTTTTTTGATTTTGCTTTTTGTTCTAGCAGATCAGTGGTGACAATTTTATCTTCAGTTTCACTGATTCTGTGTTCCATCTCTTCAACTCTGTTCATATGTTCCTCCATCATGTTGACAGCCTCTGAAACTTTGGACCTCATATTTTGGATTGTGGTTTCTTATTTTTCCAGAGCTTATAATGCCTCATTTGTTTTATCTGTGTTGTTTTGGATTCTTTTTAAGCTCTTCCTGGTTTTTGCTTGCAGTGTCCTATAATTCTTCAAGCTTGTCTTTCACCCATTGAAAATATTCAATCATTGTCTTTTACATTCTGCATCAGAAAGTTCCATCAGACTTTCTGGCTTCAGGAAATCCATTGGTATTGTGTCACTTTTGGGGGGTGGCATCTTGTTTTGATCTTGTGTAGCTTGTGAGGTGGTCTGTTTCTTTCTTGATGATGCTGTGGTAAGGTTTTTCATGCCTAAGGTGTTGATAGATTTTTGATCTGAAATCACTGCTACAGATCAGGGTGTAGCAGTTATGTATCCTGTGTACCTCTCTGAATTTCTGAACTAAAGCAAGTGTCCATTCATGGCCTGTGAAAGTGGCTTCTTCTGTTGAATAACTCTCACAGCTAAGTCAGACCAAGATGCTCCAGAGTAAAGGCAGTTAGTTTACTGGACCTGAGGAGATGTGAGGGTAAGGGGGAGGGGGGAACAGGCGGGTTAGGCACAAGCACAGTTGTACGCTGGGTGGTGAGGGGGCGGGGGAGTAGGCAGAAGCACAGGTGTATGCTGTATGGCTCGCATCTGGTGGGGCTAGCTGTCCAGGTGGGACTAGCCATCCAGGTGGGCATGTGATAATACTTCACTCAGTTTGCAGCTGTCCCACTTGGGCCTGGCAGGGAGGTTTTCCTGCCTAGGTGTGGGTGCACAGGGACCTCACTCAGGTTACAGATATCCTGCTGGTGCCCAGCAAGGCTAGCTTCCAGATGGGCATTCGCCAGGACCTCACTCATTTTGAAACTGTCCCTTTATGCCCAGTCAAGCTACCTGGAGAAAGATTTGAAGCATTTGCTGCACAAGGTCAAAGATTCCACAGCCTTTAATATGGATTAAATTGCAACATCAAGAAAATAAAACTTTAAAAAAAAAAGAAAATAAAACTTTTTACCACCAGGTGAATAGACAGTAGTATCATGTTAGATGGAAAAAAGATTGAGAATGTTAATGATTTCATCTTAGTTGGACCCACAATCAACACCAACCGTGAGAAAATAAAAAGATAATTTGCAAATGTCTTCCTCTGTGAAAATTCTTTCCGTGTCTTTTGCCATTTTGTAATTGCATTTTCAGTCCTGTTCTTGTGGAGACCCTGTAGGATTCTGTAAACATTTGATATGAGACCCTTGTCTGAAATGGCATTGCCAAGTGTTTTTTCCCGAGTCAGTAGGTTTTCTGTTCACTTTGTTGGAAAAAGTTTTTGATGTGTACAGGGGTTAAATATTTAGAAGGTCCCATACATCAAATTTATACTCTCAAGATTGGGCAATTCTTGCTATATTTGATAGTCTCTTTATACCACAGACGAGGCTGTCTAAGCTTGATCCCAATTTGTCTCTCTAGTGAACTTAACAGTTTTAGGCTTTATATTCCTAGGTTTCTGATCCACCTTGAATTGATTTTTATGTATGGTGTGAAATGTGGATCCTATTTCAGCTTTCTGTAGGAAGTAGTCCAGTTTTGCCAGCAACATTGTTGAAAAGGTTGTCATTTCCCCGTTTGATAGGTTTTATTTTCTTGTCTAATATCAGTTGACCATAGGTATCTGGATCTATTTCTGGAAGATATTTGAATGTCAACAGACATATTAAGAAGTGCTCCAAATCACTGGCAATAAGAGAGATGCAAAGCAAAATCACAGTGAGATACCATCTCACTCCAGTAGCAGTCGCAAAAATTAACAGGACCGCAAGTAACAAATGTTGGAGGAGATGTGGTGAGAGAGGATCTCCTATACATTGTTGGTGGGATTATAAAATGGTACAACCACTCTCAAAGACAATTTGGTGCTTCCTAAAAAAGCTGAACATAGAAATTCCATATGACCCAGTTATTTAAATGCCTGCAATATACCCTGAGAGAATGAGAACTGAGGCACAAATGGAGACATTGTACACCAGTGTTCATATCATTTTAATTCACCATCTCAAGAACATGGAAACAGCCCAAGTGTCCAACCACAATGGAATAGATTGAAAAATTATGGTACATTCACACAATGGAATACTACGCAGCATGCAGGAACAATGATTTTGTAAATTACTCCCTAACTTTGGAGGATCTGGAGAACATTATGCTAACTGAATTAACTCAGTCCCATAAGGGCAAATACTGCATAAGACAATTATTGTAGAACAAGTATTAGGATCCCAAAGGGGGGCGGTGGAGCAGAGGAGTGAGGATGAGTGGGGAGGGGGGATTAATCATAGGGTCACACAATTTGATCGGTGGGGGTGTGAAGGAAATAGGAAAGATCTGGTGTGAAAAAAAATGTATATGAACTTTGTAAATAAAGCATTATAAAGTTTTTTTGAAAAAACTATTTGCATTGGGAAAATCTTTTTTGTCAAGGACCTCTCCAGAGTGCTAAAGAGCAATGATGTCAGTTTAGAAACTAAGGTGCACATGATCCTGGCCATGGTCTTCTCAATTGCTTGCCATGCATCTGAGAGCTGGACAACAGATAGGATGATAGGAGAAGGATCAATGCCTTTGAGTTGTGATACTATAGAAGAGTATTGAACACATCTTGAACTACCAAAAGAACAGATATCCTGGAGAGGGTGAAACCAGTTCACTTCTTGGAGACAAGGACTTTGAAACTTCATCTCACATCTTTGGACATGTCATCAGGAGGGACCAGTCATTGGAGAAGGACATCACGTGCTTGGAAGGGAGACCCCGAATGAGATGAATTGGCATATGACTGTGGCAATGGGGTCAACAGTGTCTGAGATTATGAGGTTGGCAAGGTTAACAGCCATTTTCATTGAGTAACTATGTATCATAGCTGATTCAACTACACATAATAACAGCATGTGTCCTATCTCCATATCTTTTCAACCTATATACAGAACAGATTATCCAGGAGGCTGGGCTGTATGAGTAGAAGTGTGGCATCAGGATTGGTGGAAGATTCATCAACAATCTGCATTATGCAGATCATACAACCCTGCTTGCTGAAAGTGAGTAGGATCTGATGCACTTGCTATAGAAGGTCAAGGACTGAAGCCTTCAATATGGATTGAGGCTCAATATCAAGAAGACAAAGATTCTCACCACTGGGCCAATTGGTGATGAAGAGATTGAGATTATTCACAGCTTTAGTTTGTTTAATACCCTTGGTACCAATAGCCAGGAAATTAAAAGATGTATTGCGATGGGGAAGTCTTCTGTTAGGGGCCTCTCCAAAGTACTGAAGAACAATGGTGTCACTCTGGAGACTAAGGTGCTTCTGATACAGGCTATGGTCTTTGCAATCACTAGTTATGCATCAGAGAGCTGGACAATGACTAGGGAGGATAGAAGGAGAATTGATGCCTTTGAGCTGTGGTGTTGGAGAAGAGTATTGAGAATACCATGAACTGCTAGGAAAACAAACAGATTTGTCCTGGAAAGGGTTAAACCGGGTGGCTCCTTGGAGACAAGGATTCTGAGGCTCCGTCTAACATACTTTGGACATGTTGTGAGGAGAGACTGGTCCTTAGAGAGGGACATCATGCTTGGGAGGGTAGAGTACCATGGACTGCTAAGGAAACGAACAGGTTCATCCTAGAGAGAGTTAAACCAAGCTGCTTCTTGGAGGCAAGATTCTGAAGCTTTGTCTGACATACTTGGATATGCTGCAAGGAGAGATCACTCCTTGGAGAAGGACGTCATGCTTGGGAGGGTGGAGAGATAGCACAGGATAGGAAGACCCACTATAAGGTGGATTGATTCAGTGACTGAGATAATGGGGGTAGGTGTGTCCAAGACAATGAAAGTGGCACAGGATGGAGCAGGGTTTAGGGCTGTTGTTAAGGAGCTGAATAGAAGATTTCAAAGGATAACACAGGAAGACAAAGGAAAGTATTATAATGAAATGTGCAAAGAACTGGAGTTAAAAAAAACAAAAGGGAAGTACTTGCTTGGCATTTCTTAAGCTGAAAAAACTAAAGAAGAAATTCAAGCCTCAAGTCACAATACTTAAGGATGCTATGGGTAGAATATTGAATGATCCAGGAAACATTAAAAGAAGACAGAGGAGTATGCAGAATCACTGAACGAAAAAGAATTGGTTGACACAAAAGAATTTCAAGAAACAATATATGATTAAGAGGCAATGGTGATGAAAGAAGTTCAGGCTGCTCTGAAGGACTTGGCAAAAAATAAAGCCCCAGGAATTGATGGAATACTAATAGACACATTTCAACAAACAGATGCTGCCCTGGAGGTACTCACCAGATTGTGCCAAGAAATATGGAGGACAACTACCTGGCCAACTGACTGGAAGAGATCCATATTTATTCCCATTTCAGAAAAAGGTAGCCTGAGAGAGTGTGGAAAATATCATACAATATCACTCAAATTACACACAAGCAAAATCCTGCTGAAGATTATCCAGAAACTGCATGTACTGGAACAGTACATTGACAGAGAATTACCAGAAATACAAGCAGGGTTTAGGAGAGGCTGTGGCACTAGAAGCATTACTGCCAAGGTCAGATGGATCTTGGCAGGAAGCAAAGAGTACCAGGGGGATATCTATCATGTTTCATTGACTATGCAAAGGCATTTGACTGTGTGGATCACAACAAACTGTGACTAACTCTGAGAAGAGTGGGAATCCCAAAATACTTGATTGTGCCTAAGTGAAACTTATACTTGGACCATGAAGTAGTCCTCAGAACAGATCAAGGTCCAAACTGCATGGTTCAAAATCAGGAAGGGAGTGAGTGTGTTGTCAGGGATGTGTCCTGTCTCCATATATTTTCAATTTATATGCAGAACAGATCATTCTGTGGGCTGGGCTTTATGAGGAAGAATATGGCATCAGGATTGGAGGGAAACTAATCAACAGCCTACGTTATGCAAAGGACACAACCTCACTTGCTGAAACAGGAGGACCTGAAGCTCTTGGTGAAGAAGGTCAAGGACTATAGTCTTGAAAATGGATTGAAGCTCAACATCAAGAAAACCAAGATTCTCACCACTGGGCCAATTGGCAGCACCATGTTGATGGAGAAGAGATTGTGGTTGTTAGTAGTTACAGCTTGCTCGGCTCCACAATCACCACTTTTGGCACTAGCAGTCAGGAAATGAAAGGATGAGTTACATTAAGTAAATCTGCTGTCAGGGACCTTTCTAGACTACTGAGAAGCAACGATGTCAGTCTAGAGACTAAGGGGTGCCTGATCTATTCCATGTTCTTCACAATTACTTGCTATCCATCAGAGAGCTGGACGATGACTAAGGATGACAGAAGAAGAATTTATGAGTTCTGGTTCTGGAGAAGAGTCTTGAACATACCATAGACTGCAAAAAACCAAATAGGTGGTCTGTCTTGGAGAGGGTGAAACCAAGTTTCTCCTTGGAGGCTAGGATTTTGAAGCTCCGTCTTACATACTTTGGGCATGTGGCCTGGAAGGATCAGTCCCTGGAGAAGGAAATCATGCTTAGAGGGGTGGAGAAAAAGCACAGGAGAGGAAGTCCCTGTGTGAGATGGATTGATCAAGTGGTTAGGGAAATGGGGGTTGATGTGTTGGAATCGGTGAGACTGGCTTAGGACAGGGCAGGCTTCAGAGCTATTGCACATAGGGTCACTATGAGTCACAGACAACTTGACATCAAATAGCAATGACAACAACAAAAACAACACACTGAAGAGGCAAATATATATACCACTCAAACATAACCAAACTAACACCTTCCAAGATCACCTTTCAAGATCTGAATGTGAAAAAACCTTAAGATCCTTTCATGGGATAAGTAGGTCAATTTTTTTTGTTGTTAATTGCCTTGCAGTACACTATGAACCTTGCCTTGTCTTGTGCCATCCTCATAATTTCCAGCATGCTCAAGCTCATGGTTACAGTCATTGTGTCAATCCATCTTGTTGAGAGTCGTCCTCTGTTTCTCACCTTCCACCTTTTCTCAGCATAATGTACTTATCCAAGGACTGGCCCCCTTCTGACAACATGTCCAAAGTATGTGAGACAAAATTTCACCATCCTTGTATGTAATGAGCTTCCTGCTTGTTTTCCCTCCAAGACAGATTTGTTTGTTCTTTTGGCAGTCTATGTATATTAAGTATTCTTTACCAACATCACAGTTCAAAAGCATCAATTCTTCTGTTATCCTTACTCATTACTCAATTTTCAGATTTATGGGGAGCAATTGAAAATTCCATGGCTTGACTCAGACACATCATTGTCTTTAAACTTATATATTTGCTCTGTAAAACTTGGAGAGTTCCTTGGCAGAAAATTTCTCCAGTGCAACACGTTGATTTCTTGACTGCTGCATCCAAATGATTGTGACTCCAAATAAAATTCAATCATTAGCAACTTCAGTCTTGTTTCCATCTGTCATGATGTTGCCTGTTAATCCAGTTATGAGGACTTTGTTTTCTTCGTGTAGAAATATAACCCATTTTGAAGGCTGCTGTTGTATGTGCCGTCAAGTCACCTGTGACTCATAGGGACCCTATGTACAACAGCACAAAACCTTGCCCTGTCCTGTGCCAGTCTCACCATCTCTGACACACCTACCCCGATTTCTCCAGTCACTGAATCACTCCATCTTATCAAGGGTCTTCCTCTCCTACACTGTCCCTTTACCCTCCCAAGCATGGCATCCTTCTCCAAGGACTGGTCCCTCGTTGCAATGTAGTCTTTGATAATCTAGAGTAAGTGTTAAGAATTCTTCACTTTTTGCAAAGATTGTGTCTTCTTTATGACACATGTTATTGATGAGTCTTCCTCCAATTCTGATTCTATATATTCTTCATATAGTGCAGCTTCTCAAATTATTTGCTCAGTCTACAGATTGATTGAATATGGAGAAAGACTACAATCTGAACACAAATCTTTCTTGATTTTAAAACATGTCGTGTTCTCTTGTTCTGTTTAGACAACTACTTCTTGGTCTGTATATAGATTTTGCATAAATGCAATTAAGTGTCCTGAAATTCCCATTCTTATCAATGTTGTTCAGAATTTGTTATGATCTGCAGCCAAATGCCTTTGTAAATTCATCAGAACACAAGTTGTCCATAATTTGTTATGATCTGCAGCCAAATGTCTTTGTAAAGTCATCAGAACACAAATAAACAAACATGTTTATGATATCCTTTGCTTTCAGTGAAGATTCATCTGACATGAGCAGTATTATCCCTATTACCTTTTCTAAACCTGAATTTGTGGCAATTTTCTGTTGGCATATACTTCCAGATTTTTTTAATAATCTTTAGCGATATTTTACTTGCATTTGAGATTCATAATTTCCACTTTCTGTTGGAACACCTTTTTTGGAATGGAAACAAATAGAAACCTCTTTTAGTCAGTTGGCCAGGTAGCTGTCCTTCAAATTTCTTGGCATAGTCTAGTGAGCACATCTAGGGCTGCCTCTGTTGAAACATGTTAATTAATATTCCACCACTTCCCAGGGTCTTATTTTTGGCAATGCCTTCAGTGCAGCTTGAATTTATTCCTTCCTTACTATTGGTACTATTATTATATGACACTTCTTGAAACGTTTCAATATTGACTATTTCTTCTTGTTATAGTGACTCCGTGTATTCCATATACATGGATGCCTACTAGCTGCTTGGTCCTGCTGTTATCCTGCTATCCATCACCTTTCTTGCTATCCTACTATAGACACTGCTGCAACACAGTTCATCAACATATGTACCATGCTTTTAAGGAGGTATCACTCTCTAGCCAAAAGGACGGGCACGTAGTCAATCGATGACAGTACTATGTGATTGAAAACATTCATGCTGATCTAGAATATTATTTTATGATTCCACAAAATATCTGATATCTAAATGAGTTAATTAGGTAAGTGAATGGAAAGACCATATCCTAACTTAGATGCACCTTATTCCTCAACCTGACATCATTGCTCCTTAATCAGGCGAGGTCCCTGACTGCAGACTTTTCCTGTGCACTACATCTCCTGATTTCCTGACTGCTGGTACCAAGGGTATTAATTATGGATCCAGGTAAGATGAAGTTATTGACAACTTCAATCCTTTTGCCATCTATCATGATGTTGTCTACTGATCCAGTGGTAAGAATTTATGTTTTCTTGATGTTGAGATGCAACCCATATTGAAGTCTGTATTTTTTTGTCTTCTGCAAACCGGTGCATGGTCCTTTCCAAGGTAGGAGCTGTGTTGTAATCCCAAAGGCAAGCAGTTCAAATGGACCAGTTGTTCCATGGGAAAAGAATGGGAAATCTCCTCCCATGCATTTTACTGCCTCTGAAAACCCACTGGAGGGAGGGTCAGCTATGAATTGGTTTCAACTTGATGAAACACAACAACAGCAACATGAAGTTTTGCTGCCAACCTAAAGGCGCATAATTTGAAGCCACCAGCTGTTCCGTGAGTGGGAGAAGGATGGACAGTCTCCTCCTGTGTGATTAACTGCCTCTGAAAACCCGCTGGAGGGTCAGCTGTTGGTTGGTTCTTACTTGACAGTACACAACAACATTTAAAGGTATTATTTACCTCATTTAAAGAATTAGCAAACTATTCAATTCCCTTGGAGGCCATAAGCACCTCAAGAAGCTCTGGTATCTTTCTGTGTTATGCACTGGGCTGCTAATTGAAAGGTCTCTAGTTCAAATTCATTAGCTGCTCCACAGGAGAAAGATGCATAGCCCCTCTCCTAAGTATTTAGAACCTTGGAAGCTGAATGGAAAGTCACTGTAAATCAGGATCAACTCAATGGTAATGGGATACCCAGTCACGTAATAGGAATCACAAAAAGAATGGCTAGAAAAGCCACCCTAAGTAATCTATAGCAGCACACTGTTTCTGTCAATAAAGCATTGAACTCACTTTCCACTCCTGGCCTGCTCTTTTCCTTTCTAGCCTACTGCTTCTCCTCTAGTCAGTTCCCCAAACATCACAGCACTCCTCTGATGGACATTTGGGAGCTTCCTAGTTTTAACAAGCTAGGTAATACTGCTGTGAACATCTGTATACATTTATCTCTTTGATTGAATTGTTTCCATTGGGTAAATTCTCAGGAAGGGAAATACCAAACTAGAGGGATATAAATGTGTTTGTGGGGGGTTTGTACATAATGCTGATAACAAATCAAAGATTGTTTGAATTTTAGTTTTTTTCTGGTTTTTTGTTTTTATCTTTTTTATTATTGAGATTTTAATGACAGCTTATAGAAAACTTGGATTTCCATTCATTCATTGTTGCACATTTTCTTCCCTGCCCACTCCTCCCTCCCCCACCCAGTTTGCTTTTCTCTTTGAGAAGAAAAAGAAATTCTTTCATTGTTATACAATCCTCCCCCAATCCACTTTACTATGCAGATCTTATTCTGGACTACCATCGGTATTGAAGGAGTCCCATATTACTGGATATTTGTTGTTTTTAATGTGCCGTCAAGTTGCTTGAGTCTCATAGCTACCTTATGTACAACAGCCCTAAACCCTGCCCTATCCTGTACCAACCTCAATGTTTCCAACACACCTACTCCTATTACCTCAATCACTGAATGCATCCATCTTATCGAGGGTCTTCTTCTCTTCTTCTGTCCCTCCACCCTCTGAAACATGATGTCCTTCTCCAAGGACTGGTCCCTCCTTGCAACATGCCCAAAGTATGTCAGATGAAGCTTCAGAATCCTTGCCGCCAAGGGAATGTCTATCTGTGTTTAATTGACTATGCAAATGTTTTTGACTATGTGGATCATAACAAACTGTGGCTGACTCTGAGATGAATGGGAATCCCAGAACATTTGATTGTGCTTATGTGAAACCTCCACTTGAACCATGAGGCAGTCATCAGAACA
This sequence comes from Elephantulus edwardii, assembly GCF_000299155.1. Lineage (NCBI taxonomy): Eukaryota > Metazoa > Chordata > Mammalia > Macroscelidea > Macroscelididae > Elephantulus > Elephantulus edwardii. The sequence goes on along the minus strand of NW_006399766.1, from coordinate 157,897 downwards.
GAGCAGGAAGGGTGTCCGCCAGGGATGTATTCTGTCTCCATACCTTTTCAAGCTGTCTGCAGAACAGATCATCTGGGATACTGGGCTGTACGAGGAGAAATGTGACATCAGGATTGGAGGAAAATTCATCAACAATCTGCGTTATACAAATGACACAACCCTGCTTGCTGAAACTGAGGAGGACTTGAAGTGCTTGCTGCATAATGTCAAGGACTGCAGCCTTCAATATGGATTGAAGCTCAACATCAAGAAAACAAAGATTCTCACCACTGGGCCAATTGATAGCATCATTATGGATGGTGATGAGATTGAGATTGTTAACAGTTTTAGTTTGCTTGGTTCCACAGTCAACACTCTTGGTACCAGCAGCCAGGAAATCGAGAGACGAATTGCATTGGGAAAGTCAGCTGTGAGGGACCTCTCCAGAGTACTGAAGAGCAATGATGTCAGGCTGTAGACTAAGGTGCACCTGGTCTTGACTGGATACTTACATTTTTTTTTCTATAATTATATTTTATTAATTTTCATAAACATTTACAGAGATTT
>NW_006399766.1:145386-156333 GCF_000299155.1 Elephantulus edwardii | reverse complement strand
ACAGTGAATCAGGGTTCCAGTTTCTCCACAACCTCGCCAGCATTTGTTGCTTGCTGTTCTGTTAAATTTTGCTATTTTGACTGGGGTGAAATGATATCCAATCCCATGAACAAGAGCTAAGAGCTGTGATGTAGAACTAGCAGTAGAGCTGAGTTAAACCTCATATTTAACCTCCCAAAATATGCATAGGTGGTCACTAGCTCTACTTTTGTTTTCTGTGTTTGCTTTTTTATGATACATTGCAAACATGCCTCTTGTGATTTGAATCCACCAGCAGCTCTGTGGGAGAAAGATGAGCAGTCTTCCTAGCCACCTAAGCTTTCAGCTTTTGAGAATTATCTTGTGTGAGGTTGGAGAGTATGCAGGAGTAATGATGAGGTTTCAGGTAACTTTTCTTTGTGCCCAAAATACTTCTTGGATGCAAAGATGATGAAGCTCCTTCTTTAATAATTTGGACTTGTTGCTAGATGCTATTCATTGGAAAGGGACATAATTCTTGGGAATGTGGAGGATTAGCAAAAGAGGAAAACCCCAACAAGATGGGTTGGCACAGTGACTGCAGCAATGAGCTCAATGTGTCAGAAATTGTGAGGATGGCACAGGATAAGACAGGCTTCCAATCTGTTGTTCACAGGGTTGCTATGAGTTGTACTTGACATGGTAGCACCTAACCACAACAATTCTACAATCACTTCTCTAATTTTTAGCTGACTTTCTTCTATAAGTTGAAACTCCTCAGCCCTCTCAACATCACCTTTTTTTTTTAATGGCACAATAGACATCCAAAATGGTTTTGAATATCCAATAAAAATGGGACCTCTCTTGACTCATCTGGCACTGGTGCTATTCTTTATAGGCAAATGTTTATTGACCTATAGCAGAAGACCTGGCACAGATAAGTGGTGCACAGTTTGCTAAATTTTCACAGATTGCCATACAAGAGTATTAGAACTAGCCCAAGAGTCCAAATTGACCAGTTCTATTTCCTAGACACTACCTTGGGCACCTCACAGTTACTCCTCACACCACAGAGTAAGGCCTACCCATAATTTGAGTTAAGTCTGAACTTCTTGTACAAGGTTGTGCTTTATTTTTATATTTATTCAGTATATATATTCTTTGTGCATGTTCTTTCTTTCACTTAATTTTTTTAGAGCAGTGCTTCAAAAGTAAAATTTTAAAACTTTAAGATATTTAAATGATTTATCAAATTCAGATATGATGACAAGATTGAGAGGGCAAATTGTTCTCTCTCCCATTCCTTTTCCCAACATTAGAAGTTTCTCATTTCATTTCTGTGTTTATTTTGGTTTTTGGATTTCTGTTTTGTTTTTGAGCGTCTCTGGAGAGACCTTTAAGGCACAAACAGACCACTGCATGTAAAAGAAAACTGTTCAAGGGACTTGCTTTCTTGGTGTATTTTCTGAATTTATTTACAATTCTCAGCACCCTCATTATAAAAATTCTATCTAGTTTTATAAGAATTCCGTGGTGAGACTTTGTAGAGTATCCCTTAGTTTGTATTTGTCTGGTGTTACCCATGGTTTGAGTCAGCACAACACTTCTGACAGGAATATTACAGAGATGATCTCATGTCCTCAATAATGCTAAGAAAAACAGATTCATCCTGTAGAGGGTTAAAGCGGGCGACTCCTTGGAGACAAGGATTCTGAGGCTCCGTCTAACATACTTTGGACATGTTGTAAGGAGGGACCGATCCTTGGAAAGGGACATCATGCTTGGGAGGGTGGAGGGACAGCGCAGGAGGGGAAGGCCCTCTATGAGGTGGATAGATTCAGTGACTAGGGTAATCAGAATGGGTGTGTTGGAGACAGTGAGATTGGCACAGGACAGAGTAGAGTTTAGGGCTGTTGTACATAGGGTCGCTATGAATCACAAGTGACTTGACAGCACATAACACACACCCCCATTCTGGGCGATCTAACAAAGTATGGAAATTATCGAACAGTATCATTGATATCACAAGCAAGTAAGATGCTGCTGAAAATTATCCAAAAATGACTGTAACAGCACATCAACATAGAACTGCCTGAAGCACAGGCTGGATTTAGAAGAGGCCATGGTACTAGGTATATTATAGCTAATGTCAGATGGATCTTTGCTGAAAGCAGAGAGTACCAGAGGAATGTCTATCTGTGTTTCATTGACTATGCAAAGGCATTTGACTGTGTGGATCATAACAAACTGTGGCTGACTCTCAGAAGAATGGGAATCCCAGAACACTTGATCATTCTAATGTGAAACCTATACTTGGACCAGGAGGCAGTCATCAGAACAGAGCAAGGAAACACTGCATGGTTCATAATTGGGAAGGGTGTGCATCAAAGATGTGTCCTATCTCAATATCTTTTCAATCTATATGCAGAACAAATTATCAAGGAGGCTGGGATCTATGAGGAGAAGTGTGGCATCAAGCTTGGAGGTAGACGCATCAACAATCTGCTTTATGCAGATGATACAACTCTGCTTGCTGAAACTGAGAAGGACCTGAAGTGCATGCTGCAAAAAGTCAAGGACTGCAGCCTTCAATATGGATTGAAGCTCAACATCAAGAAAACAAAGATTCTCACCACTAGGTCAATTGGCAGTATCATGATAGATGATGATGAGATTGAGATTGTTGACAGCTTCAGTTTGCTTGGTTCTACAGTCAATGCTTCTGGTACCACAGCCAGGAAATTAAAAGACAAATTGCCTTGGGAAAATCTGCTGTTAGAGACCTCTCCAAGGTACTGAGAAGCAACAATGTCAGTTTGGAAAGTAAGGTGCGCCTGATACAAGCCATGCTCTTTAGAATTACTTGCTTTGCACCAGAAAGCTAGACAATGACTAGGGATGATACAAGAGAGTTGATACCTTTGAGCTTTGCTGCTGGAGAAGAGTATTAAATATACCATGTACTGCTAGGAGAACAAACAAGTTTATCCTAGAGATGGTGAAGTCAGGCTGCTCCTTGGAGGCAAGGATTCTGAAGCTTTGTCTGACATACTTTGGACATGTTTCAAGGAGGGAACAATCCTTGGAGAGAGACATCATGCTTGGGAGCATGGTGGAACAGCGCTATGAGGTGCATTGATTCAGTGACTGGGGTTGTTGTTGTTATGTGCTGTTGAGTCGCCTGCGACTCATGGCGACCCTATGTACAACAGCCCTAAACTCCGCTCTGTCCTGTGCTAATCGCACTGTCTCTGACACTCCCATCCCAATTATCCCAGTCACTGAATCAATCCACCTCATAGAGGGCCTTCCTCTCCTGCACTGTCCCTCCACCCTCCCAAGCATGATTTCCCTCTCTAAGGACCGGTCTCTCCTCACTACATGTCCAAAGTAAGTTAGACGGAGCCTCAGAATCCTTGCCTCCAAGGAGCCACCCGGTTTAACCCTCTCCAGGACAAATCTATTTGTTTTCCTAGCAGTCCATGGTATTCTCAGTACTCTTCTCCAGCACCACAGCTCAAAGGCATCAGTTCTCCTTCTATCCTCCTTGGTCATTGTCCAACTCTCTGATGCATAACAGGTGATTGCGAAGACCATGGCCTGTATCAGACGCACCTTAGTCTCCAGAGAGACACCACTGCTCTTCAGCACTTTGGAGAGGTCCCTAACAGCAGACTTTCCCATGGCAATGTGCCTTTTAATTTCTTGGCTGCTGGTGCCAAGACTGTTGACTGTGGAGCCAAGCAAACTAAAGCTGTGTACAATCTCAATCTCTTCACCATCCATCCTGATGCTGCCAATTGGTCCAGTGGTGAGAATCTTTGTCTTCTTGACATCGAGCCTCAATCCATATTGTAGGCTGCAGTCCTTGACACTCTGAAGCAGGCGCTTCAGGTCCTCCTCAGTTTCAGCAAGCAGGGTTCTGTCATCCACATAACGCAGATTGTCAGGGTAAATGTGTTGGAGACAGTGAGATTGGCACAGGATAGAGCAGGGTTTAGGGCTGTTGTACATAGGGTCACTATTAGTCGCAGGTCACTCGACAGCACATAATAACAACATAGTTGGTGTGAAAGGGAGTGTCTGGCTTTACTCTTCTCAGCATCTCACCTGTCTTGGATTGATTCTAAGGTTGTCTCAGGCTTTGGACTTTTCTGGAATGTATATCTAGCTCTTCAATTCTGAAACAGTATTTGGATAATACACAGTTCAATATTTATTTCTAAAGTAAGCTTTTGTCCGATTGCATAATTTGGGTAAGATTTGTGGTTGAATGCATTAATGAGACTTTTCAGTTGTTCTCTGTGAATTCTCATGTGCTTGTGCCTGCAATTTATTGCTACAATCTTGGTGTAACAAGTTGTCCCAGACCTTACTAAGAGAGGATCTTGGCTTCCAAGGCCTAGATCTAAGCATTTATTTTTAAAAACACTCATGCCTGAAAGTAACCAAAATTACCCCATTTAGCTTATTACACATGATTCTGAGTTTGCAATATATTTTCTTGGGGACGACAGAAAGCTTATCATTTTACAAGTTATTTTACAGGTAAATAATTGTGTTAAAAATGGTTACCGGCATCTGTACAGATTTCCACATAAAAAACTTGTTGTAGAAACTATTTTTAAAACACAGTGTGTCAGTAGGTTGGGTTGTTTGTGTTTTTATTTTTTTTTTTTTATCCTTAATGCATGATTCTTTAAAAGGATTGCCAATGTAGTCTAAGGGAGCTCTGGTGGCCTAGTGGCAAGAAGCTGCACTGCAATCCTGAAGGCACACAGTTCAAATCCATGGGAGAAGGATGTGCAAATCTCCTCCCATGAGATTAACTGCCTCTGAAAAACCCACCAGAGTAATTAGCTAATGGTTGGCTCCAGCTCTATGGTACCCAGGTACACAACACCAACGTAATTTATGTCTCATTAAATCTGTTTCTGTAAAAACATAATGCTAATACTTTATTCTTCTCTGTTTGTGAATTTTAAAATAAAAATTATACTGGGAGAAACTGATAAAAGACCACAAAGGTGAAAGTGAATTTTTATGATTAAAAAAAATCAATAAAACCAATTAGAAAATAGTGCTCATGTCAAGAACCAAAATCACAGTACAAAAGTGTTTCAGAGGCCATTATTTTCACTTTAATGGAATACTGTTCCAATAAATTAAACAACCAGCTTGCCTCTGGAAACCCTATGAACCTGGAGAGAGGATTAAAGACACCCAAGCATTGAGGACTTTCCTTCATAGGGTCTCTATGACTCTCCTTCATAGGGTCGCCTGCGACTCGACAGCACTTAACAACAAACAACAACATACATTTTAACAGAACACTTAAAGTCTGTCTTTTTTTTTTCTTTAAAGTGGCTAATTTCTTTTTCTTCTATGTTTCAGGCCCTCTGCTGGGCGCTAGTGGGATAAGCAAAATATGTTGCCCATATAAATTGCTGTTGTGTACCATCAAGTCAGAACCGACTCATAGCTGACTTTCCTGAAGTTTTCATCAGTTAATTGCACAGGAGGGGATTGCATCCAGAGCAACTGGTGAACTCAAACCACTTGCCTTTGGGATTTGCTTCTTGCCACTAGGCCTCTAGAGCTCAGAGCGACGGGGTGGAGAGATCTAAGAAAAACAACCCACAAACCCTCAAAGTCATTTCCTGCCAGTTGTAAATGACTCATATCTGACCGTTCAGTGGGTTTTCAGAGGCTGTGAATCACACAGGAGGAGATTGTCCATATTTCTCATGCAGAGCCACTGGTAGATTCAAACTGCCAGAGAGACGGTATCTTTAAGTTAGCAGTGGAAGTTAAAGTATCTGTGTATGTTGTTGTTGTTTACCAGAGTCAAAACTGACCCATAGCTGACCCTTCGGTGGGTTTTCAGAGGCAATGAATTGCAGGAGAGGAGATTGCCCATCCTTCTCCTGAAGAGCAAGTGGTGGCCTTGAATTGTGTGCCTTTGGGATTGCAGGGCAACTTCTTGCCACTAGAAGTTACATTAAAAAGCTATTTTTCATAAAAAGCTATTTTTCATAAAGTTATTTTTTATTGGAAAAATAAACTTTACAAATCTAAGTAACTTGCTAAAATGAATAGGATGCCAAGACAGCAGTCATAAACTAAGATCACCTTAAGGACCCTTGGTGACACCATGCTTAAGTGCTCAGCTGATAGTTGCATGCCAGCAGCTCAAATCCACCAGCCATTCTGTAGAAGAAAGATATGGCAGTCTGCTCCCAAAAAGATCACAGTCTTGGAAAAGCCCCTGTGGGGCTACTTGTGAAACTGAGGAAAGCCTAAAGAATTTGCTGCAGAGGGTCAAGGATTCTATTCTGCAATATGGACTGAAGCTCAATATAAAAACAAAACAAAGATTCTCACCACAGGGTCAGTTGGCAGCAGCATGATAGATGAAGAAGAGATTGAGATTGTTAATAATTTCAGCTTGCTTGGTTCCACAATCTACATGGTTGGCACTAGCAGTCAAGAAATCAAAAGACAAATTGTAGTAGGAAAATATGTTGTCAGGGACCTCTCTAGAGTGCTAAGGAGCAAAGATGTCATTCTAGAGACTAAGGTGCACCTGATCCAGGTCATAGTCTTTGTAATTACTCATTATACATCAGAGAGCTGGACAATGACTAAAGTTGGCAGAAGAAGAATTGATGCCTTTGAGTTATGGTACTGGAGAAAAGTATTGAACACACCAAGAGAACTAACAAGTCTGTCCTTGAGAGGGTGAAGCCAAGCTGCGTCCTGCAGGCAAGGATTTTAAAACTGAATCTCACATACTTTGGGCATGTAGCCAGGAGAGACCAGTCTTTGAAGGACATCATGCTTGGAAGGGTGGAGGGGCAGTACAGAAGAAGAAGACCCTAGCTGAGATGGATTGACACAGTAACTGAGGTAATGAGGATAGGTGTGTCTGAGAAAATGTGATTTGCTCAGGATAGAGCAGGGTTCAGAACTATTGTGCATAGGGTCTCTATGAGTCATGGTCGACTTGATAGCACATAACAACAACAACAACATTTTGTCACTATGAATCAGAATTTACTTGATGTCAATGAGTCATGATTACCTTAAACTACAGGAATCTCTCTCTCTCTCTCTCTCTCTCTCTCTCTCATTGCTATTGAGTCAGAACTGACTCATAAATGACCTTAAAGTCAGAGGCTAAAAGTCACCTGAGAGATTTACAAAAAGATTGCCCATCTTTTCCCCTTGGAGTAATTGGCGGATTGGAACCACCTGCCTTTGGGTTGACAATGCAACTCCTCACGCATCAGGCCCGCAGAACTCCCATAGATCACAGCATCTCCTGGGAACTGGATAGAAATATTATAGAGCCTTGGGTCTCAGCTTAGACCTACAGAGTCAGAATCATAATTTAACAATATCCCCAAGTATGCATATTGAAGTTCGAGAAGCACTCTTCTACACCTGAGACCCCTCTCCCAGATAAAACTATTCCATTGTTGTAGTCACTATGTCCATGTCACTGAGTTCTTCCCCTTTTTTAACTGATCTTTTCATTCATGCTGCCTCTTTCCAAGGAATAGTCTCCTCCTAACAACATGCCCAAATATGTGAGGTGAAGCTTTGCCATCCTTGCCCCTAAGGAGCACTGTGGCTAGACTTTCTCCAAGATATATCTGTTCTTGAGGAAGGTTTTCCTCTGAATTGGAGTCTGGTGCTGGTGAGAAGTCAGCCCTCAGAGGCTCTCAAGCACTCCAAAATTATTATTCCTTGGAAGAGACCTCTGGTGCCTTAGTGGCAAGAAGATTTACTGCAATCCCGAAGGCACTCAGTTCGAGGCCACCAGCCGCTACATGGGACAAGGATGGACAATCTCCTGTTGTATAATTAACTGCCTCTGAAAACCCACTGGAGGATCAGCTATGGGTCAGTTCTGACTCTATGGAGGCACACAACAACAACAATAACAACAACAACATTCCTTGTAAAGGGGGCCCTGGTGCCTTCTTGTTATTAGGTGTTATCAAGTCAAGTACAACTCATAGTGAACCTGTGTACAACAGATCTGAACCCTGTCCTATCCTGTGTCATCATCATGATTTCTGACATGCTCGAGCCCATTGCAGCAGCCACTGTGTCAACCTATCTGGTTGAGGGTTTACCTTTCTTTCCTGACCCTCCACCTTTTCAAGCATGATGTCCCTCTCCAAGGGATAACTGCTCTCATAACAATATACCCAAAGTATGTGACACTTGGAAGTCCATGGTATGTTCAAAACACTTCTTCAGCACCACAACTCAAAGGCATCAATTTTTCTTGGACCACCAAGGAAACAAATAAGTCTATCTTGGGGAGAGTCAAGCTATGTCTCTCCTTGGAGGCTAGGATTTTGAAGCTCTGTCTCACATACTTTGGGCACGTGACCAGGAGGGAACCAGTCCTTGGAGAAGTACATCATGCTGGGAAGGGTGCAGAAGAGAGAGACCCCAGATGAGATGGACTGATAGAATAACTGGGATGATGAGGATAGGTGTGTTGGAGTCAGCAAGACTGGCTCAGGACAGGGCATGCTTCAGAGCTTCTGTGCATAGGGTCACTACGAGTTACAGGAGACTCGACAGCACATGACAAAAACATTTGAAATGAAGCTTTGTCATCTTTGCCTTCAAGGAACACTGTGGCTATACTTTCTTGAGGACATATCTGTTTGTTCTTTTGGCAGTCCATGGGATATTCAGTACTATCCTCTAACACCATGACTCAAAGGCATCATTTCTTCTTCTGTCAGTCTTATTCATTCCCCAGCTCTCAGATGCATAGCAAGTAATTGAAAAATACCATGGCCTGAATCAGTGTCATCTGCTTAATGCAAGGTTGCGGCACAAAGGTTCTCGATGAGTCTTCCTCCGATCCTGATGCCACTTTCTCCTGTATAGAGTCCAGTTCCTTGAGTGATTTGCTCAGCATACAGATTGATTAGTTATGGACAAAAGATGCAGCCCTGAAGCACACCCCTCTTAATTTTAAACCATGTAGTGTTCCCTTGCTTTGTTTGCACAACAGCCTCTTTGTATAAGTAAAGGTTTCATATGAGCAAAAATGAGTGTTTCTGGATTCCCATTCTTCTCAATGTTAGCCATAATTTGTTATTATCCGCATAGTCAATGTTCTCACGTGGAACAGCTGGTGAACTTGAATTGTGTGTCTTTGAGATTGTATTGCAACTCCTTACTACTAAAGCCACTGTGCTGCCAACCCAAAGGCTTCCATTTCAAATCCACCAGCTATCACCAATTACTGAGTGGGAGAAATATGGGTAATCTTCTCCCATGTGATTTATTGCCTCCAAAAAAAAACACTAGAGGTTCAGCTATGTATGAATTACTTCCAATTTGATGGCACATAACAACAGCATTCCTTGGAAAAGGACGTCATATTTGGAAAGGCGGAGGGCCAGCAAAGGAGAGGAGAACCCTCAGGAAGATGGATTCTCACAATGACTGCAGCAATGGGCCCGAGATGGTACAGGATAAGCCAGGGTTCAGCTCTATTGTTCATAGGGTCACTATGAGTTTTACTTGACTCATTGGCACCTAACAACAACATGAATCTGAATGAACTTAAATAACCACTGATTATAGCTGCTTAGGAACTGCTGCAGGCTTCAAATGACTTTTGAGGGAGGCAAACCCACTTGTGGATTTGCCCACTGAGTGTAGCCGAAGGGCTCAGCTGAGAAGGCATACGTGTAGAACATGAGCCAGAAGAGGGCACCATTGCCCAGCGGAATGCAGGGGAAACAGAACTGAAGGCCTCCAAGCTCCGCAGCAGGATTTTACAAATTTGTCCAGTAGAGGGCCATAGGTGAGAATCGGGGGTCTCAGCAAGGGAGGAACCAGATTAGAATGAGCCAGTGGGACACATTCAACAAATGTGCCTCAGCAGTAGCCAGCTCTTGGGCCCTGTATCTTAAAATTTTACGTTCTGCTGCTCTTCTGAGGTTATCAACCTGAGCATGTTGCTTACAGGAAACAACATAAGCGTAGTGGGGGTTTTTTGTTTTGTTTTGTTTTTTAAAGGTTAATGCATAGAATGACCATCTTAAGTGCTCTGTAGCAACATAAACATATGTCTAACAAATACGTTCACTTCTTCTTGTTGTAATATGTCATCCAGTCAGAACTAGCTGACTCTCCAGTAGAGGCTGTAAATCACATGGGACAAAATTGTCCACTTTTCCCCCATAAAACATCTGGTGGATTCAAACCACTTGCCTTTGAGTTGGCAGCACAACTCCTTACTAGTCTCCCAGAGTGCTACCTCCTGTAGGTGCAATAAAGCATCATGACCATAGTAAAGTAAGCTTTGTGCTAATGAAGACTGAGAAGATGATAATCTTTTCTATTCTTTCACTCGTCTTTTATTATTTCTTTAAAATATGTTGATATGCATCTAGCAGGCCCTGCAGCTCAAATGTGTTATAGAATCTAACTGAAGGAAGGTCCATACAATGAAAAAAAATTAAAGCCAGGGTCCCCGGCGCCTCGGTCCGGCCGCTGCTGATGCGCGACACTCCGCAGGCCTCTGGGGGTGGCCGTTTCCGCCCCAGCTCATCCTCTCACGGTCGCGCGAGTTCGCAAAGATGTGAGGGACAGGTGTGCGGCGGGGCGGAGACCGGGCCGGCATCGAAGGAGCTGCTGCCTCCGTCGACTTCTGCACCGAGCGGAAATCCGTCAGATTCTAGTATGGGACGGACCAGAGAGAATCCATGTCGGGAGTTCTTCAAGTATGAAAAGATTGAAAATAAAAGCACTTGTAAAATCTGTAAGACAGATATGGTTGGAGACCACGCAGCCAACTTAGAAAGGCACCTGAAACGCCACCACACAGACGAATACAACGCAGTGCAGAGCAAGAAGACCAAGAAGACGGAAGAGAGTGTCAGGAGTGCTCCAAGCAAACAGCAGAAAGTCTTAGAGGAGCTGGCCCTTCCAGAATTCCTGAAG
>NW_006399766.1:121041-144541 GCF_000299155.1 Elephantulus edwardii | reverse complement strand
CCACTGGCCCCTTCAGCTACCCTTGTGAGGAGTGTGGACGAAGCTTCAGCTGGAAGTCACAGCTGGTCATCCATTGTAAGAGCCATGTTGGACATAAGCGACACTTCTGTGGTGACTGTGGCCAAGCTTTTGATTGGAAGTCCCAGCTGGTCCTCCATAGAAAAAGCCATCGGCCTGAGACCCTATGAGTGCACGGTGGAGGAGGTCCCAGCTGGCTCTGGCCACTCAGTCTGCGGTCTGTAAACTTGATGTGGCCGAAGGCATCCGAGTCACCCAGGGGTGTTGAGGCCCCAGCCCTTGTCTGACTAGAGGAAGAGAACCTGGGCTTCTTCTCGCTCCAACTTCTGGAACGAAACCTGACTTTGAATTTACTGCTGACTGGAGATCATGCTAAAAAAAAAAAAAAAAGAGGTGGCTTAGTCTGTAGGTTGTTGCACTGTGAATCAAAAGCCAGGCATCTCTACTGGTTCGAATCCACCAGCCACTCCTTGGGAGAAAGACAGACTGCCAAGATTTCCAACTGTGGAAACCTCATGGGAGGCCACTTTGAATTGGAATCATCTATGGCATTGAGTGAGTTGGAGGTCATGGAGTTCTCCGCATCTCAGCTCCCTCTTGTGACATGGTATAGGCTGAGGATACTCAGAACTTACTCATTCCTAGCCTTCACAAAGTGGCCAAGCTTAAATCTGTGTCCTGGCAGTGGAAGCCCTGGAGAGAAAGCTGGCCCTTTTCCGTGGAAGACGCATTCGAAGATGTGTTTCTGTTAGGTCTGGAGGCAGTGCCTAGGGATCCTGGGTCCATGTGCCCCTGACTATGCATAGTAGACTTTTTATACTCTCTCATCTGCTCTTATGTCCAAGACTGGATGATGGTACAGAGCAGAAGTGTCCAGGAGCAGGGCCACCATATCCCCCCTAACACCCTGAAGTTCCTAGCCTCCCACTTCCATGTGCCTTGCCTTGTTTCTCATTGGTCTTGAATCCTGCTTGAGTAGACAGTTAATACTAACACCACGCCAGGGTGAGTAAAAAGGTGACCACCAAGCGTGTGAAGAAGGTTGCTGGCCAGGCTTGAATGAAGCTTCCAAGGCCCTGGGTGGGGTCAAGCCTTAGCTCCCATAGCCCATGTGGTAATCAGAGATAATCTCCCCCTTTTAAGGCACTTAGTCATGTGCAGATTTCCCTGTGCTAAATGTAGCTTTTTCACCTGAGGGTGGGGATTAAGGATTAGGACAGGAAAATCTTTCTGGGGCTGTTAGGAAAGGTAAAAATGGTGATGGGGATAGTATTGCATTGATGGATGATAGATAGTTTTTTAAGAAAACTTTTCATATTAAAATTTCACTTAGGAAAACCTGAAATAAAAAATCCAGAAGAGTGAAAAGGTCTCTCAAGGTAATGCTAATTCCAGGCAGGATTCACATAGCATCTTGCGGTGCTACTGTATGTTCTAAATAATGCTCTTTTCTGTCCCTGATTTCTGTAGAATATTAAATTCTTAACACCTATGTGTTTAAAAAAAATTAAAGCCAAAGGGTGGGAAATGGTGGACCAATAATGCAATCAAAGAAACACCTTCTATAGCCATACATATGTCATCATAAAATGTTGTTCAGGACTTGGATATTGTTTATGTCATTGCTTACTTTAGTATTAGAGATTACACCACAACAAGATAAAGGTAAACAACCCAATTGCAAAATGAGCACAGAATATGAATAGACAACCAAAGAAGACATTCAGATGGTAAACAAACACATGAAGAAATGTTCAAAATCCCTAGTTCTAAGAGATTCAAATCAAAGCAACAATATCATCTAACCCCAGTAATAATAGCAAAGTTCAACAGAGCAGCAAACAACCATTGATGGCGAGGTTGTGGAGGAAATGGGACCCTTATTCACTGTTGATAGGAGTTGGAAATAGAAATACCATTTGACCCACCAATTCCACTACTGGGAATATATCCTAAAGAAATAAGAGCTTCTACCCAAGCAGATATATGCTCATCCATGTTTATTTCTGTGTTGTTCACAATAACAAAGAGATGGAAACAAACCAAATGCCCATCAACAATCGAATGGATAGAGAAGCTGTTGTATATTCACACAATGGAATACTATGCAGCATTCAAAATCAAGAAACTCATGAAATATTATACAAAATGGGTGACCATGGAGGACATTATGCTGAGTGAAATATCTCATTCACAGAAGGACAAATATTGCATAATGCCACTGTTATAAAACAGGACTGACATTGGGGTTGGGGGAAAATTAAGAAAAGAGGGGCTAAATAATGTACACTGCATTGAAACAGATGAGAAAAAGAACTGCTTAAAAGCAATAGATGATTAGGTATTACTTGCATGACAACAGTCCAGAATAAGAGCTGCATAGTGAAGTGGACTGGGTGTTAGGTGGGTATTGTATAACAATGAAAGAATTTTTTTTTTTCAAAGAGAAAAGAGAACTGGGAGAACGGTGGGCAGGGAGGAAAACGTACAACAATTAATGAATGGAAATCCATGTCCTCTACAAACTTTCATTAAAATCTCAATAAAGATATCTTATAAAAATGTATTAGAGATTAATACTTTAAAAATGGTGTTCTAGCCCATCAACAAATGAATGGATAGAGAAGCTGTGGTATATTCACAATGGAACACTATGCAGCACTCAAAAACAAGGATCTCATAAAATATGGTGCAAAATGGGTGACCTTGGAGAACATTATGCTGAGTGAAATATCTCAGCCACATAAGGACAGATACTGCATAATGCCACTGTTCTAAAACAGGACTGACATTAGGGTTGGGGGGGGAAACTAAGAAAAGAGGGGATAAATAATCAATACTGCATTTAAATAGATGAGGGAAAGAACTGTCTAAAAGAAATATATGATTAGGTATTATTTGCATCACAACAGTACAGAATAAGAGGTGCATGGCAAAGTCGACTGGATGGCATGAGGCAGGGAAGAAATTGTGTAACAATGAAAGAATATTTTTAAAGAGAAAAATGAACTGAGGGGGGCTAGGGAGAAAAATGTGCAACAATGAATGAATGGAAATCCAACGTTTCTATAAACTTTCATTCAAATATCAATAAAAATAATAAAAATAAATGTTAAATATAAAAAATAATAAAAGGATACTCTGGTGAGCTGTGGTGCAATCCCAAAGGCATGCAGTTCAAATCCACCATAGGATTTCTCCATGGAAGAAAGATGGTAAATCACCTCTGGTGTAATTTTACTGCCTCTGAAAATCCTTCTGAGTGGTTTCCAATTGGATGGTTTATAACAACAGCAGCACTTAAAAGAGGGAGCTATGATGACCCTGTGAATAAGGAGCACCACTGTTAACCTGAAGGTTGTTATTGTTTTTGTTGTTGCTATGTGCCGTCGAGTTGTTTGCAACTCATAGTGACCCTATGTACAACAGCCCTAAACCCTGCTCTATCTTGTGTCAATCGCATTGCCTCTGACACACCCATCCCGATTACCCCAGTCACTGAACCAATCCACCTCATAGAGGGTCTTCCCCTCCTGCGCTGTCCCTTTACCCTACCCAGCATGATGTCTCTCTCCAAGGACCTGTCTCCCCTTACAACATGTCCAAAGTATGTCAGACAAAGCCCCAGAATCCTTGCCTCCAAGGAGTAGCCTGGCTTAACCCTCTCCAGAATGAATCTGTTTGTTTTCTTGGCAGTCCATGGTACATTCAATACTCTTCTCCAGCACCACAGCTCAAAGGTGTCAATTCTCCTTCTATCCTCCCTCGTCATTGTCCAACTCTCTGATGCATAACAAGTGATTGCAAAGACCATGGCCTGTATCAGGCAGACCTTAGTCTCCAGAGAGACACCGTTGCTTTTGAGTACTTTAGAGAGGTCCCTAACAGCAGACTTTCCCATCGCAATACGTCTTTTGATTTCCTGGCTGCTGGTGCCAAGAGTGTTGACTGTGGAGCCAAGCAAATTGAAGCTGTGAACAATCTCAATCTCTTTGCCATCCATCCTGATGCTACCGATTGGTCCAGTGGTGAGACTCTTTGTCTTCTTGACATTGATCCTCAGTCCATAGTGAAGGCTGCAGTCCTTGACCCTCTGCAGTAAGTGCATGAGGTCCTCCTCAGTTTCAGCGAGCAGGGTTGTGTCATCTGCATACTGCAGATTGTTGATAGATCTTCCACCAATCCTAATGCCATGCTTCTCCTCATAGAGCCCAGCCTCTTGAATAATCTGCTCTGCATACAGGTTGAAAATGTATGGAGATAGGACACATCCCTGGCGTACATACACCCTTCCCGATTTTGAACCATGCAGTTTTGCCCTGCTCTGTTCTGATGACTGCGTCTTGGTCCAAGTATAGGTTTCACATTAGCACGATTAAATGTTCTGGGATTCCCATTCTTCTCAGAGTCAGCCACAGTTTGTTATGAGCCACACAGTCAAATGCCTTTGCATAATCAATGAAACACAGATAGGCATTCTTCTGGTATTCTCTGCTTTCAGGTAAGATCCATCTGACATCAGCTACAATATCCCTAGTACCATGACCCCTTCTAAACCCAGCCTGGACTTCTGGAAGTGCTCTGCTGATGTATTGTTCCAGTCGTTTTTGGATAATCTTCAGTAGAATCTTGCTTGCATGTGAAATCAATGATATTGTTCTGTAGTTTCCACACTCAGTTGGGTCACCCTTCTTTGGGAAGGGAACAGATATAGATCTCTTCCAGTCAGTTGGCCAAGTGGTTGTTCTCCAGATTTCTTGGCACAACTTGGTGAGCACATCCAGGGCAGCATCTGTTAGCTGAAGGTAGATTATTTAAATCCACAAACCATTCTGTAGGAGAATGATGGACACTTTCATCCCATGTGATTTACATCTTCTGATAACCTTCTAGAGGGTCAACTATCAGTCACTTCTGTATCCACAGCAATCAGGGAGTGAGAGCATTTTTTTTTAAAAGAAGGAATCCAGTGGCATAATGATTAAAGACTGGGCTGTTAATCCAAAGGGTTGGAGTTCTAAGGAAAAGTAGAGATTATGCCTACATAGTGTCTCCACCAAACTCTACAGGAAAAAGACCTGGTGATCTCTTTCTGCAAAATATGACAGCCAAGAAAATCTTCTAGTGTCATTCCACTGTCACACCGATTTGCTATGAGTCACTCTGAGTTGGAATTAAATGGACAGCACCAAGCAATAAATAGCACTCTCAAATTGATGGGTGAAAAAATTTCTGAGATCAGCTTCTATCTTCCCCTTAGAAATTACTTTTATGTTCCCTTTTAAAGTCAACATATTATTAAAACTTTGGCCTTAGATCCTCCTAAACTCAAGAGAGACCAACAGCAGCATGAAGCCAACAATAGCACGAGGCATTAGGTATCATAGAAGTGAATTAAGACCGAAGCCATGATATCAAGGGTTGGGTGGGCGAAGGAGGTGTCGAACAGGGTAGGCAGGTCTGGAAGGGGATGCTGGTGGAACAGGGAAAGTGATGGGTCAAGACACATGTCAGGGGAGGTGGCGAGACTGAATCTATTCATTACTTATGTATCTGCTCCGAATGTAAATTAAGAAAGACTAGGAAGAAGGATCGAAAACCCTCTGTACAATAGAGCATACTCAGATTAGACTAGCAGATATGGCAACTGAGGCTGAGCCCTCAAGTAAGAACACAAAAAGGAGGAGAATCGCCACTGCTGCATATGTCATCAGCAACCATGGATCTGTTCCAGTTGATTAACTAGGTACCTGTATTAAAAAATTTCTTAGTGTTGCCTGCACTGCTTTCATACCTGGAGCACTAGACGGATTCCTCGCTACCTGGAGGCCCCACAGCACTGCTGCCTTGAGGCCCCCAACCACTCTGCCTGGAGACATCAGTTGCTGGTAGCCCTGGCCTCACCACCTGGAGTCCCAAACCCACCACCTGGAGGATCTGGCCCTGGCACCTGGATGCTCCCACTGACCACCTGGATGTCCTGGACCCACTGGCTAGAGGACCTGCCACTGCAGCCGTGCCACCAGGATGATCCCCCCTGCTGCCTGGAAGCCTAGCCCTGCTGCCTGGAAGACCTGGACCTGCCACCTGGACACCCTACTGTCTGGAGGACTACTCAGTGCCACCCCACTAACCTGCTCAAGGAAACCTAATATCACAGGTGATCTCATTTCCTTTCCCCTCCCAGAGCTTGAGTTGCCTTTAGCCCTGGGCACCTTGGACCCACCTAGCTTAGTTGCAGTGGTTGTCTGACAGAAAAGACTGCTAACTCACAGGCCATATCACTCCCCAACTGAAGCAAGTCTTCCCTTGAGTCAAAAGCTCAGAGAGAAACTCAAGAATGGTAGCTGCCCTTTCCTCCTATGGAGTGATGACTTCCTGAGCCAAGGTTTTCAGACCAAGAGCCTGCTAAGGCCTCAGGCACAAAAAAAACTATACCACAGCAATTTCATGGGAAAAGTAGACTACCTCACACGCTACACAAACCCAAAATAAGATGTCACCTAAAAAAGTGACAAAGTATCAAAGGATTTCCTGAAGTCTGATGTAATGTCCTGACACAGGATTCAAACGAACAATGATTGAATATTCTCAAAGGGCAAAAGACAAACTCAAAGAACTACAGGATTCTGCAAGCAAAAACCAAGAGGGACTTAAAAAATCAATCCAAGGCAATGCAGATAAAACAAACGAGCCATTAGAGGCTCTGGGGGGAAAAGAAACCACAATCCAGACTATGAGAACCAATGTTACAGATGCTGTCAACATGTTGGAGGGACATATGAACAGAGTTGAAGAGATAGAATACAGAACCATTGATACAGAAGATAGAATTGTCACCACTAGCCTGCTGGAACAAAAAACAGAATCAAAAAGGAAGGAAAAATAAGAAAGCTTAAAAATAATGTGAGACACCATCAAGAGGAATAACATGCACATAACTGGAATCCCAGAACAGGAAGAAGCAGGCAAAAGCACTGAGAGTTGTGGGAAAATTACTAGAAGAAAACTTTCCAGGCATAATGAAGAATGAGAGAATATATATTAAAGAAGTTGAGCAAACACCATCTACAGTAGATGCCAAAAGAAAATCACCGAGGCATATCATTCAAATTTGCCAAAACCAAAGATGAGAGAAATCTGAAAGCAGCTAGGGAGAAAAACAGAGGAACCTGTAAGGGAGAACAAATAAGATTAAATGCCAAGTTCTCAGTAGAAACCATGCAAACAAGTAAACAGTGCAATGACATATACTGAATACTCAAAGAACATAACCATCAACCAAGATTATTGTACCCAGCAAAAGTGTCCATCAAATATGAAGGAGAGATCAAGATATTCTCAGAAAAGCAGAACCTAAGGGAGTTTGTAAACATAAGAGCAGTGTTGCGGGAAACACTGAGAGATGTCCTTCGTACAGAGGTGCCACAGAAAGCAGGATGGACCAAAGTAACCAGCAACAACACCAAAAAGAACTCAAGAAACTGATAGCAATAAAAACTAGCTTCTCAATAATTACACTAGATGTGAATGGCTTAAATGCACCACTGAAGAGAAAAAGAGTAATGGATTTGTTAAAAAACCAAAAACCATAAATGTGCTATCTACAGGAGACACACCTGAAAAGTGAAGATAAAGAAAAATTAAAAATAAAAGGGTGGGGAAATACCAAGCAAATAACAACCAGAAAAAAGCAGGAGTAGTGATATGAATGTCAAAAAAGAAAAATCTATATTGCTATGCAAAAACCATCATAAAGGACAAAGAAGGTCACTACATAATGCTTAAAGGGTCAATAGATCCAACCCCCTTTCCTGATTAAAACACTCAACACAGTAGGAATAGAGGGGAATTTTTGTAATATAGTAAAAAGTATATATGCAAAACCAAGAGCTAACATTATTCACAAGGGAGAGAGATTAAAGGCATTCCCTTTGAGAACAGGAACTAAGCAAGGATGTCCACTACCACCTCTTCTATTCAATATTGTACAATATTGTATTGGAAGTCTTAGCAATAGTAATAAGACAAGAGAAGGAAATGGAAGGTATCTAGTTTAGAGGAGGTAAAACTAGCTCTATATGCAGATGATATGATATATTTAGAAAACCCTAAAGACTCAGCAAGTACACTACTGGACATAGTTGACCAAGTCAATAGAATGGCAGGATACAAGATCAACATACAAATATCAGTTTCATTTCACTACAGTGACAGAGAGAATACAGAACTGGAGCTAAGAAAAGCAATACTCACCACAATAGCTAATAACAAGATTAAATATTTGGGAGTAAATGTAACAAGAAACACAAAAGACCTACTCAAAGAAAATTATAGAACATTACTATAAGAAGCAAAAAGATACCTAGAGAAATGAAAGAGTATACCATGCTCTTGGATAGGAAGACCCAATATTGTGAAAATGACAATTCGACCAAAGTTCAATGCTGTCTCAATACAAATACCAATTCCATTCTTCAATGAGATGGAAAAGGCAGTTTCCAATTTCATCTTCAATGGAAAGAGACCCCAGATAAGCAAAGCACTCCTGAAAAAGAAACAAAGTAGGAGGCATCTCATACCCTGATCTCAAATCCTACTACTCAAATCCTACACTGCCATGGTGGTCAAAACAGTGTGGTACTGATACAGTGACAGACACATAGATCAACAGAATAGAAGTGAGAACCCAGAAATCATCTCATCTACCTATGGTCAACTGAATTTTTTATAAGGAGATGAAATCAGTTAAATGGGGAAATGAAAACATCTTTAACAAATGGTGTTGGCAAAATTGGAAAACTATATGTAGAAAACTCAAGCAAGATCCACACCTCACTCCATACACAAAACCCAACTCAAAGTGGATCAGGGACCGAGGAGTAAAATCAAAGATGATAAACTTCATCAGAGAAAACCTTGGAAGAACTCTAGAAGCCCTAACCCACAATGTGAACAGTCTCCCAAGAATCCTGAAAAACCTACAACCAGGGGAGAATAAAATAGATAAATGGGATCTTCTAATAATCAAATCAAATCCCTGTGCACTTCCAAAAACTTTTCCAATTGGGTAAAAAGGAAAGGCACAGACTGTGAAAAAATATTTGGTAATGACATATCTGATAAGGGATGTATATCTAGAGTTTATAGAATACTCCAGCACCTCAACAAGATAAAGGTAAACAACCTAATTGCAAAATGGGCATATAGGATATGAACAGACACTTCACCAAAGAAGAAATTCAGATGGCAAACAAACACATGAAGAAATATTCAAAATCCCTAGAGAGATACAAATCAAAACAACTATGAGATATCATCTCGCTCCAGTAACAATAGCAAAATGCAACAGAGCAGCAAACAAGAAATATTGGCAAGGTTGTGGAGAGACTGGAACCCTTATTCACTGTTGGTGGGAGTGTAAAATGGTGCAACCACCCTGAAAAGCAGTATGGTGCTTTCTCAGAAAGTTGGAAATAGAAATACCATTTGACCCAGCAATTGCACTACTGGGAATATACCCTAAAGAAACCAAAACTGTTACCCAAACAGATAGATGCATACCCATGTTTACTGTGGCATTGTTCACAATAACAAAGAGCTGGAAGCAACCCAAGTGCCCATTAATAAACAAATGGATAGATAAGCTGTGGTATATTCACACAATGAAATACTATGCAGCACTGAAAAACCAGGAACTCATGAATTATACAAAACGGGTGACCATGAAGGACATTATGCTGAGTGAAATATCTCAGTCACAAAAGGATAATACTGCATAATGCCACTGTTATAAAACTGGACTGACATGGGAGTTAGGGGAAAACCAAGAAAATAGAAAATAAATAATTAAAACTACATTTAAATAGATGAGGGAAAGAACTGTCTAAAAGAAATATATGATGAGGTATTATTTGCATGACAATAGTCCAGAATAAGAGGTGTATAGTAAAGTGGACTAGGAGGAGGGAGGAGGGAGGAGGGAAGAAATTTTGCAACAATCTTTTTAAAGAGAAAACTAACTGGGGCAGGGTAGGGAGAAAAATGTGCAACAAGGAATGGATGGGAAGTCCAGTTTGCTGTAAATTTTCTTTAAACTATCAATTTAAAAAAGGGAAAAATAGGAGGAGGAACAGTTGTAAGCAGACACTAATGATTGAAATGTGAAATATGAGAAGCATGAGTGTAGGAAAGTTAGACATTGGCAAGAAAGAGATGAGATGGATTGTCATGGGACATTTTTAGTAAGATGATCATATGATCATACTGGAAATGAAATGATGAGGAAAAACGGGGTCACTATCATCACTAAAAAAGTCATTTTTACACCCACCTTGAAATACAATGTTGTGAGTAACAAGATAATATCCATGAGCATACAAGGAAGTCTAGTGAATACAACTGTTGTTGTTGATTGCCTTCAAGTAGAGCACAACTCATAGCGACCCTATGAACAAAAGGCCTGAAGCCCCTCTACAACAGTCGACATTTATCAAAGTTAATAGAGTTTCTAGAGAGATGCTGTTTAGGAAGTGGATGCCACTCCTCCTTCCAAATCTGACATAGTATATTATTGTTGTTATGTGCCATTGGGTCACATGCGATGCATAGTGACCCTATGTACAGCAGCTCTATACCTGTCCCTGTCCTGAACCAGTCTCACTGATTCTGACACACCAACGCCCGTTGCTCCAGTCACTGTATCAATCCATCTCATCCAGGGTCTTCCTCTCCTGCACTGTCTGTCCACCCTTCTAAACACAATGTCCTTCTCCAAGGATCAATCTCTCCTGGCCACATGTCCAAAGTACGTGAGGTAGAGCTTCAAAATCCTAGCATCCAAGGAGAGACTTGGTTTCACCCTCTCCAAGACAGACCTATTTATTTTCGTGGAAGTCCATGGATGTTCAAGACCCTTCTCCAGTACCAGAACTCAAAGGCATTAATTCTCCTTCTGTCATCCTTAGTCATTGTCCAGCTTTCTGAAACATAACTGGTAATTGAGAAGATCATGGCCTGGATTAGGTGCATCTTTGTCTTTAGACTGACATCGTTGCTCTTCAGCACTCAGAAGAGGTCCATGACAGCAGATTTTCCCAATGCAATTCATCTTTTGATTTTCTCACAGCTGGTGTTAAGAGTGTTGATTGTAGTGCAACAATGAATGAATGGAAATACAAAATATCTGTAAATGTTCATTAAAATTAATAAAGTAAAATTTTTAACAAAAAAGGAATGTTGATTGTGGATCTGTTGTTATGTGCCGTCGAGTTGCCTGTGACTCATAGCGATCCCATGTACAGCAGCCCTAAACTCCGACCTATCCTGTGCCGATTTCACCATTTCCGACACACCTACCCCCATTACCCCAGTCACTGAATCAATCCATCTCATCGTGGGTCTTCCTCTCCTGTGCTGTCCCTCCACCCTCCCAAGCATGATGTCCCTATCCAAGGACTGATCCCTCCTTGCAACATGTCCAAAGTATGTCAGACGAAGCTTCAGAATCTTCGCCTCCAAGGAGCAGCCTGGCTTCTGAGCAAGCTATAATTACTAACAACCTCAATCTCTTCTCCATCTAATACGGGGCTGCCAATTAGTCCAGGGGTGAGAATCTTTGTCTTCTTGATGTTGAGCTTCATCCATATTGAAGACTATAGTCCTAGACCTTTTTCAGCAGGTGCTTCAGGTCTTCTTCAGTTTCAGCAAGCAAGGTTGTGTCATCTGCATATCATAGTTTGTTAAGGAGTCTTCCTCCAATCTTGATGTCACACTCCTCCTCATAAAGCCCTGCCTCCAGAATGAGATGAAAAGGTATGGGGACAGGATGCATTCCTGATGCACTCCTTTCCTGATTTTGAACCATGCAGTGTTTCCTTGCTCTGTTCTGATGACTGCTTCTTGGTCCAAGTATAGGTTTTGTATAAGCATGATCAAGTGTTCTCAGATTCTTTCATTCACATATATGCACTAACAACCAGAGTGGAAGGAAAAGATAATTTCTTCCAACTTTTCCAGTCAGAAATAGATCAAACATGTAATCAGGATGCATTAATAATAATAAGTGACTGGAATGTAAAATTGGGAGCAGGGAAGAAGGATCAGTAGTCACAAAACATGGACTTGGTGACAGAAATGAGCCTGGCAATAGAATGATAGAATTCTGTACAATCAATATTTTTGTCATTGCAAATACTTTATATAAGGAACATAAATGCAGACTATACACATGAATTTCACCTGATGGTATGCACAGGAATGAGATTTATGACACCTGTGGAAAGAATCAGCATTGGAGATTATAGTGAAAAAGCTCAATATCAGCTGTAAAAAGTAGGCCAGGTGCTGCTTACATGCAAGTTCAAACTAAAGCTAAAGAAGGTTAAATGAAATCCACAGGAACCAAAATTTGACCTTGAGTCTATCCCATCTGAATTTCAAAATCATCTCAGGTACAGGGTTAAGGCTTTAAACAGTAATGAATGAAGAAGACCAAATGAGCTATGGGAGGATATAAAGAATATCTTCCATGAAGAATGAAAAAGGTCATAACAAAGACAGAGGAGGAAGAAAAGATCCAAAATTATGTCAGAAGAGACTTTGAATATTAAACTAGACTTCAGAGAAGCCAAAGCAGAGGGAGAAAGCAGAAAGTTAAAGAACAGAAGATTTCAAAAGGCAGCTCGAGAAGACAAAGCAAATGATTATAATGAAATGTGCAAAGAGCTGGGGTCATAAAATCAAAAGGGCTAAGTTCACTTGGCATTTTTCTTAAACTGAAGGAATTGAAGAACAAATTGAAGCCTGGAGTTGCAATACTTAAAGATGCTATGGACAGAATATTGAATGATCTGGGAAGCATTAAAAGAAGATGGAAGGAGTATACAGAGTCACAGTATCGAAAAGAAGAATTGGCTGGCACAGAAGAATTTCATGAAACAACATGTGATCAAGAGTCGGTGGTGATAGCTCAAGCAGCTCTGAAAGAATTGGAAAAAAGAAAAGCAAGGCCCTAGGAAATGATGGCATACAAATTGACATTTCAGAAAATTGATGCTTACCTGGACGTGCTCACCAGATGGTGCAAAGAAATCTGGAGGACAATTACCTGGCCAACTGACTGGAGAAGATCCATATTTATTCCTACCCAAAAAAAGGTGACCTGATAGAGTATGGAAATTATCAAACAATATCACTACTATCGCACACAAGCAAAATCCTGCTGAAGATTATCCAAAAATTACATTAACAGAGAACTACCAGAAATACAAACTGGATTTAGAAAAGGCCATAGCACTAGGGATATCATAACCAATGTCAGATGCAAAAAGCAGAGAGTACCAGAGGAATGTCTATCTGTGCTTCATTAACTACACAAAGGCATTTGACTTTGTGGATCACAACAAATTTTGGCTAACTTTGAGAAGAATGAGACTCCCGAAACACTTGGTTTTGCTCATGTGAAACCTATACTTGGACCAAGAGGCAGTCATCAAAACAGAGCAAGGAAACACTACATGGTTCAAAATTAGAAAGGGAGTGCATCTAGAATATAGGTATAGAGACATACCTATATGCGGGACAGATCATTCAGGAGGCTGGACTTTATGTGGAAGAGGACATTAGGATTGAAGGAAGAATCATCAACAACCTGCATTATGCAGATGATACAACTGTGTTTCCCAAAACTGAGGAGGACCTGAAGTGTTTATACTACAGAAGGTCAAGTACTGTAGTCTTCAATATGGATTGAGGCCTAACATCAAGAAGACAAAGATTCTTTTGACTGGGCAAATTTGCAGCACCATGATGAATGGAGAAGAGACTGAGGTTGTTAACCATTTCCGCTTGCTCGGCTCCACAATCAACACTTTTGGTACTAGCAGTCAGGAAATCGAAAGACAAGTTGCACTGTGAAAATCTGCTGTCAGGGACCTCTCCAAAGTGCTAAAGAGCAATGATTCCGTCTACAGACTAAGGTGCACCTGATTCAGGCCATGGTCTTCACAGTGACTTGCAATGCATCAAATAGCTGGACAATGACTAAGGACGACAGAAAAAGAATCAATGCCTTTGAGTTGTGGTGCTAGAGAAGAGTATTGAACAAAACATGGACCATGAGGAAAACAAATTTGTCTGTGCTGGAGAGAGTGAAAGCAAGTTTCTCCTTAGAGGCAAGGACTTTGAAGCTCCATCTCACATACTTTGGGCATGTGGTTTGGAGGGATTAGTCCTTGGAGAAGGACATCATGCTTGGAAGGGTGGACAGACAGTACAAGAGACTGTATGAGATAGATTAATCCAGAAACTGGAGCAAGGGGGGTAGGTGTGTCAGAGTAAGTGAAACTGACTCAGGATAGGGTAGGTTTCAGAGCCATTGTATATTGTGATCACTATGAGTCATGGTGTCTTGATGGCACATAACAGTAACATACACTTTGGGTTGTGTATTTAATATCTTCCTTAACTTTGTATAATGTTCGAGGAGATTCTCTGGCTTAGTGAGCAAAAACCAAATTAACAATATTTAAATTTGGAATTTATCTCGGGCATTTTTTTTCATAAATATCTCAAATTTTTTTTCAACTTAGAAGACAGGAGGATTAGAACAGGTAACTGAGTGTGGAAAGAGGAAGTATTATCTTAATGATGTCTAACCAAAAGAACCAAAAAGCTTTTAACTTCTCATTAAGGACAGAATGAAGTACTTATACCTTTGTGGTAAAGCAGGCATTGCAGTAGCTTAGATAAATGCATTTATAAAAGATATTATTCTAGTGTATTAAAAAGTTCTTAGTTTCCAGCAAAGATTGCTTAAAAATAAGCTTTCTACCCTATTTGTGCCCAAGAAGTGCAGCCAAAATGTTCCTTAGAGGCAAGACTGGTGAAGCTTTGTCTCACATACTCAGAATATGTAGCTCGAAAAGGTCCCTTAGAAAGGGACATCATGCTTGGAAAGGTGGATGGTCAATGACAGAGAGGAAGATCAACAAAGAGATGGATTGACACAGTGGTGCAGCAATGGACTCAAGTGCATCAGGGATGATAAGATTAGCACTATTGTTCATAGGGTTGCTATGAGTTGTACTTTACTCTGAACAACAACAAATGGCAACTAGAGAATCACTCTAGAATGGTTGATGAGGGGAGAGTAGGAAATGAGTTGATAGTTAATGAACACTTTCCTGGAATAAGTGAAGGGAATGAAAATGTGGAATGTAAGAACAATCAGATATTGTGTGTATTGTCATTAATGATATGGAACAAAATATGCATGATTGATTATAATCAAGGACTATAGAAAAACAGTTTAGGAGCTGTCTGTCAAGAAATAACGTGGTTGTGGAAAGTGATATCCTTCCATTTTCATGGTGAGTATCCTGTACTGCCTTAAAATGTAGTTTAAGGACTGCTTTAAAACATACTTCACAGCAAAGAGAAGTTTCTCATAATGACATCTGTGTTAAAAGGAGAACTCTAGCTACCAATGCTGGAGAAACACACCATGAGACCCTTTGGCATCGTTTTCAAACTCTTTTCTTTGGGACACTGTTCTTGGAGAAATGGTAAGAAAATTTATCTCATGCTCAGAAAGATTGGGACATACTTACACACACATTCTTAACTTTGTGATGTTTAACATTCTATTATGGACTTGAAGATGCCCAGTGGCAAAAAAGAAAAAAATATATATATAACAAACATTTTTGCTAACCCAGTGAATCCTCTGGTTTTCTACATATTTATCTTTAGCATTAATTTTCACCAAACACTTATGAACATCAATCTAGAATGGTTGGTGAGGGGAGAATAGGAAATGAACATTTTGTGGCACTGGCTGATAATGACTAGTCTGGGAAAGGCTAGACTAAGGGACTAAAAACCTAAACATCATGAATAGGAGTAAAGGCCGGATGATTTACTTCCCACAAAGAAAAAAAAATCAGTCAATGAAAATCTTATGCATGACAGTAGTCTGATCCCATTGTGCATCTCATTGTCCCAGAGTGGACTGAATTGCTTGAAAGATGTGTTGCCATGAGGGACCATGAAGCACATCATGCTGAGTTAAATATCTCAGTCTCAAAAGGACAAATATAGCATAGCACCACTGTTATAAAGCAGGTCTGATATGGGGTAGGGGATTGGGAGGAAAATAGGATAAGAGTGGATAGATAATGACCATTGCATTGGAACATATTAAGTAAAGAACTGTCTGAAAGGAATGTATTATTAGGCATTATATGTATGACAACAACTCAGAATAAGAGGTATAGCATTGCAAAGAGGACTGGGGCGGGGGAGAAGTAGGTAATTGTGCAACAATGAATGAATGTTTGGGGTTTTTGGTTTTTTTAAAGTGAACTGGGGAAGGGAGAAGAGAGGGAGAGGGGAAAAAATTGGCAACAATGAATGAATGAAAATCTGACTTCTCTGTAAATGCGGGTTAAATTCACAATTAAAATTTCATTATTTAAAAAAGATGTGTTGCATTGGAAAACTCTGCTGTTAAGGATGTCTTCAAGGCGTTAAGGAGCAATAATATCAGTTTAAAGGCTAAGGTGCACCTGGTTCAAGCCATGACCTTTTTAATTACTTGCTATGCAACTGAAAGTTAAACAACGAATTAGGATGACAGAGGAAGTTTTTTGAGTTGTGGTGTTGGAGAAGAATACTGAATATCCCGTGAACCACCAAAAGAATAAAATCTGTCTTGGAGCAAGTGCAAGTAGAGTACTCCTTGTAGGTAAGGATGGTGAAACTTTTTGTCAAATAATTTAGGAATGTTATCAAGAGGAGGCTGGTCCTTTGAAAAAGACATCATGCTGAGAAACATGGAAAATCAGCTAAGGAGAGGAAGACTTTCAATGAGATGTTTTGACACTGTGATTGTAACAATGGACATCAGAGAGGATGATGATGGTACAGGACAGGCACGATACAGATCCTTTCTTCATAAGGTCACTATGAGTTGTAGTCAGCTTGATGGCAACTAACAATAACAACAAGGAATAAAAAGGGAAAGACCATTTACTAGCCTAGATCTAGTTGTTGTTGTTGTGTGCCATGGTGTCACCCTTGACTCATAGCAACCCTATTGCACAATAGCTCTGAGCACTGCCCTACCTTAACACACTTGCCCCTATTACCACAGCTACTATGTCCATCCCTCTCCTCTAGGGTCTTCCCCTCTTGCACTGTCCCTCCACCCTTCTAACCATGATGTCCTTCTCTGGAGACTGGTCCCTCCTGGCCATGTGTCCAAAATATGTGAGACAAAGCTTCACATACCTCACCTCTAATGAGAAACTTCGTTTTACCCTCTCCAGGACAAACAAACCTATTCTCTTTGCAGTCCATGAAATGTCCAACACTCTTCTCCAGCACTACAAGCTCGCTGATGGAAAGCAAGTAATGGCAAATAGCATGGCCTGGATCAGGTGCATCTTAGTCCCTAAACTGGCATCATTGCTCTTTAGCACTCTGGAGAGGTTTCTGGCAGCAGATTTTCCAAATACAATGAATCTTTTTATTTCCACTGGTCTGTCTGTGCACCAGACACTCCCCATCTGGTCATTTGGCACCTGTGCTTCCCTTGCTTCACCCTGGGCCTGCACAGAATGCCAGTCACTGTGGAGTAGGGCAATAAGAAGCAGACATAAGTGGCCAAAAGCCTGACACATTGTATTGGGTTAGCTGAGGGGAAAGAAAAGTGATGGAGGGTGAATGGAGATGAGGGTTCCGAGGGGATGATGGCAAGGAGGAAAAGGGGATGGGATCACGTCCCATGCACAGAAGGGGAGGGAGGTGGGGCCATTGTTAGCTGTCCAACCAGGTAGGGATTCTCCTCTGCTCTTTTGGGTAAAATAATTGTCAGATATTGTTCTATTGCTGTGCATCTAAGGTGAAACAGATCTAACTACTATACAGTAGAGTCTGGGGAAAGTACCATGATAAAACATTAGCTTAGATTGTGTTGGTAGCACATACCAAAAACAGAGTCTGATGGATCAACTCCAAGGACATAAATGCTATCAGCTGAAGAAAGGTCTGAAGGAAGTTGCCACATTCTTTCCAAACACAGCAATCACTGAACTGCCTTTAAACAAAGTGTTTCTTCCTAAAGTAAAAAAAAAAGAAAAATTAATCATCATCATCATCATCATCTAATCTGGAGATTCAAAGTAAAAAGTCAGCTTGAGGCAGTGATTAAATGCAAGTTCCAGCTTTATGGATGCAGATTACCTCCTCTTTCTCCCACAAAGCAGCAGATGGGATCCAATATATTAGCAATCAAGTGCTTAGCAACCTGCATCACCAGGGCTCCTTAGAATAAATTCTCCCCAGTTACTCAAAACGAGGTTTTCCTTTATTTAAATTCCTACCCAATCCCATTCCCTTCAATGCACAGTCACACACCTCACCCCATTCGCTTTTCCCAGCCTCCTTTTACTCCCTCCACTGGTGGAGACCCTGTACCATATGATGCTTGGGAATGACTGGGGGTGGGGAGGTGAAAGATTCCTGAATATCTGCACGAGGATTTGCCTTTTCTCAAATCCGAGGGTGTTCCATGCACAAAGGCCCAGGAGACATTTATTTCTTTAACTCTATTGGAAGAAACTGCAGACTTGATAAGCCACCAGAGGGTTAGCTATAGGTCGGTTCTGACTCTATAATACACAACAACATTCACTTAGCTGGAAGAAACGGTAGGCTTGGATGAGAAAAGAAGCAATGTGAAGGTGTTGGAACCAGGAACAACGTGGCCATAGCTTAATTCTCCTTGTCACTTTACCCAGGCTGAACTTGTCCAAGAGATAGTCTGCCAGACAGATGCTCTGCGCTCTCAGATTGGTCATGTGAAATGGGTCTCCAGGAAATCACACAGCTGCGAATCTTCCTTGTCTGTGGTCACCTGGTTCAGGTCCAGGAGGCATTGATTGACTCTCTGCCCCAACATTCCACCCACCCACCTCATTTCAATCACTCCTCCTTACCCCATTCGGCCTCACCTCACATTATATCCACCTTTCATGTCATCTTTGTCCCACCCCAGTACTTCACCCACTTCCAAGCCTCAACTCATCCCACTGCTCCCACTAAGGGAAAGATTAACGTTTCCCAGGGTAACCTTTTTCCTCCCCCATCCCTAGAGATCCTGCACTGCAAGGTGGTGAGGAGACTACTGTCTTATCTACCTCCACAGGGATTTGCCTGTTCCTCAAAACTGGGAGCGTTGCATGCACAAGAACGACCAGGAGACTTTTGTTTAACTCATGCCAGACACTTTATTGTAAGAAACATTAGGCTTAGAGGAGGAAGGAAAACGAAGTGGAGGTGCTGGAACTGCATCATGCTTGCTAGGCACCTTGGAGAAGGGGGTCATCTTGTGGCCAAGGCTCAGTTCTCCTTGTCGCTGTCACCCATGGTGAACTTGTTGCAGCAGTAGTCGGCCAGGGCGGGGTCCTGGGCCTCCATGCTGCGCAGGCTGGTCAAATAATCACCCAGCTGCTTGATGGCGATCACCTGCTCATGCAGGAAGTAGGCCTCCAGGAAGTGGCAGAGCTGCGGGTCGCCCTTGTCGGAGGCCAGCTGGTGCAGGTCCAGGAGGCTCTGGTTGACACTCAACTCCAGATGGAGGGCGTGCTCCAGGGCGAGCAGGCTGCTGCCCCAGTCATCGCGATCAGGCTTGCTGATGTCGCAGAGCTGGAAGCGGCCCCCGCGCCGGTTTTGCAGGCACAGCAGCTTCTCCGCGTGCTCTCTCTCCTCGCGAGACTGGCGCAGGAAGAAGGCCGTGAAATTCTGGAGGCCCACGTCGTCGCGGTCGAAGTAGTAGGCCATGGACAGGTACACGTAGGACGCGTGCAGCTCCAAGTTGATCTGCCGGTTGATGGCGTCCTCGCACACCTGATGGTAGTTCTGGCTCACTTGGGAGGGCGGTGCAGTGGCCATGGTGGTGAGCGCGGGCCGGACAGCAAAGGACGTGTCAAAGTTCCACGAAGAAGGTATCGCTCAGAACCGTCACCAAAGATGGTGTGTGGACCACGATAGTGAGGCCTTATATATAGGGGGGATTGGACCCCGGATGTAGGCAGTGCTACGGAGGCTTTGGGACCCGGATGAACAATCCCTTAGAAGAGCACCTGGGACCCGGATGAATGATTTCTTACCTGAATGATTTCTTCACCTGAGCATGAAGGGGGCAGGAGTCTAGAACAGGGAACAGAAAAGGGAGCATGAGCTCCTCCTTCTATGGGTCCTGGCTGTTGTGGGAAGCTCCTGTAATGTAATACAGGTAGAGTTGTACTCGGCACTCAACAACTTTCTACGTGTTATCTGGGAGTTTAGCGTTTGTTAGCATTGCTAACCCAGTAGCGCATGGTTCGTATCCACCAGCTTCTTCATAGAAGAAATGTGAGCAGTCTTTTCCATAAGATTTATAGCCTCCAAAAATCAAGTGGCCGTATAGCTTTGGTCTCCATCGTATTTTATATTACTAGGAGTATACATTATACATATGTATTCTGCACACTACACCACAGTCTGGTGACATAGTCCATAAGGTGTCATGCACCTAGCCCAAGGGCAATGCCTCTCTAGCAGTTGGAATTCATCGGCAACTCCTGGGCAGAAAGGTGGCAGTGGTCTTCCATGCGACCTTCAAGAGGGTCAGCCATGGTTCTCTTCAGTCTTGAGGACAATGAGTTTCTTTCTTTTTTTACTATTGTGATTGCTTCAGCAAATGTTTGTTGTTGTCATTTATGCTATTAAATTTCAGAACTTTTCTCATTGACTTTATCTTTCTAGAGACTTATTCAAGGCTCTTCACACAGTTGCCAGACCTGTTAACCCCAGTGATTTCTACTTTTCTCCATGATCAAGTTCACTCTTCTGTAACAGCATAATGCCACCTCCAAAATCTGAATAAGAGTTAAATAAGATGGTCATAAATAAACAAATACTGTATGAGACCACTGTTATTAAAAATACAACCAACAAAACAAATTTAGAGAATGGTTTGTACAGATAGAATGGATCCACCAGAATGGTTTGGGGTAGTGAGTGGGTAAGACTAGAAAATGAAAGAATAAACAATGAACACTTTATTGCAATAAATGAAAGGATTGACTGTGGAATGAATGAACAATCAGACACTGTGTATTGTCATTAATGATTTGGAATAAGATATGCATGACTGACTGACCAGGAGTGAAAGTTAAGGAAAAGTTTATACATGGAAACAATCATGGAGGATTGATAGGAATGGTAAGAGGGGGAAAGGAAGCAGAGATTAGTGAATTAATGAATAAAGTGAAAGGAAAAGCAAAGTACAGTGAGGATTTTATGAGTTGTAGCATTGATGGCAATTAATGTTATAAAATAATATATATACGTAAAAGATTTGATGAATTTTTTTAATTATTTAGAAAGATTTTTATTTCTATAACATGAATCAGTATACATCAAACAAAATATTAGGATTTTCTTGTTGATAATATCTGAAAAACAAAATGTTCTTCAAAATCCCTAATAGAAGTAAATATCACTGCTTGTCTCATTTTAAGAAAGTATTAGTAACAACTATACTACATCTTCCCTGAAATGAATAAAACGAGCTTTCATTTCTTTTCAGATGACCTAAAGAGACTGATTGTGTAGTTTTCAGAAACATTATATCATCTTCCTCAAAGCAATCATTGAAGTAATACCACCTAATTTATCTAAAACCCACTCTAGTATTTGGCTGAAATTTCGGTGTTTATATGAATACCGGTAGAGGGAGTGAAGACCCAAGGATGGTATATAAGTAAACTTTAAAAGCAGTAGCTATTTTCTGACCCAGCCCACTATCTACAGAAATCATGGTTTTAAAATAAATATTCTCTTGTAAACATCATAGTTTTACCCTCCGTCTTCAGTTGAATGCGTCAAACTTGTTAACTAGAAAGTTTATACAGATTATTGTGAGGGGGTTGGGCAGTATCACCACACTTTAAAAAAATTCTTGATAGATTCCAATCCTAGGTCCCTCTCATGACTACTACAGTGATCTGAGTTAAAAACGAAGGCTTTAATCTGTAAAGATGAATTTCAACCTCAGAACCCCCACTGTTTGTTGGAGGGTTGTTGTTTGTTTTGGGGTTTTTTCGTTGTTTTTTTTTAGTTGAGATTTTAGTGAAAGCTTATACAGAACTTGGATTTCCATTCATTTATTGTTGCACATTTTCCTCCATGCCCCTTCTCCCCCAGTTCGCTTTTTTCTTTGGGGGAAAAACATCTTTCATTGTTATACAGACACACACACCCCAATCCACTTTACTACACATCTCTTATTATGGCCTCTTGTCATGCTAATGATACGTAACCATAAATTCCTTTTATAAAGTTTTCTCCCTCGTCTGTTTCAATGTCGTGTACATTATTTATTTCCTCTTTTCTTAGTTCCCCCCCCAACCCACATGTCAGTCCTGTTTTATGAAAGTAGCATTATGAAGTATTTGTCTTTTTGTAACAGATATTTCACTGAGCAGAATGTCCTCCAGCGTCACCTGTTTTGTATACTATTTCATGAGGCTTTGTTTATCAGTGTTGCATAGTATTCTCTTGTGTGAATATATCACAGTTTCTCTATCCATTCATTTGTTGATAGGCACTTGGGTTGTTTTTAACTCTTTGCTCTTGTGAACAACGCCACAATAAATATGAGTGTACATATATCTGCACATAAATCTGGAAGTTCTGGTTTCTTTAGGGTATATTCCCAGTAGTGCAATTGCTGGGTCAAATGATATTTCTATTTGCAACTTTTTTAGAAAGCACCATATTGCCTTTCAGGATGGTTGCACTATTTTACAATCCCACCAACAGTGAATAAGGGTTCCAGTTTCTCCACAGCCTCGCCAGCATTTGTTGTTTGCTGCTCTGTTGAATTTTGCTGTTCTTACTGGGGCAAGATGATATACCATAGTTGTTTTGATTTGCATCTCTCTTAGAGCTAGGGATTTTGAACATTTCTTCATTTGTGTGTTTGCCATCTGAATGTCTTCTTTGGTGAAATGTCTGTTCATATGCTGTGCCCATTTTGTTACTGGATTGTTTATCTTGTTGTGGTGCTTGAGTATTCTATAAATGCTGGATATAAGTCCCTTATCAGACATATCATTGCCAAATATATTTTCCCAGTCTGTAGCTTCCCTTTTTACCCTGTTGGAGAAGTTTTTTGATGTGCATAGGTATTTGAAACTTTCCCCCCATTTCATTTTTTTTTTATTTTATAGGGTTTTTATTATATTTCATTTTTTTTATTTAGGTTGTTTATTTTTCACGTCAATGAACATCTACAGAGATTTTGAGATTCCATTCATTCATTGTTGCACCCTTCTCACCACACAAACCCCTCCGCCCTCCACCCCAATTTGCTCCTCTCCTTGAAAAGCAAAAGAAAAACTCACTCATTGGTACACAATCCCCCCCCCCC
>NW_006399766.1:114748-115388 GCF_000299155.1 Elephantulus edwardii | reverse complement strand
TGGGACCAATGTGGTAGGGCCAAACAGCAGTTTGTAGTCTAAAGAAACTAAATCTTCAATATTGGACAACTTTTTTCAAGTGCTATTGAAATATGTGAAAAATTTGGTTTATATTTTTTTGTTCTTCTGTGTGGTTTTTTGTTTCGTTTTTGTTTCTGTTGGGTTTATTTTCCCCCTTTTCTTTAAGTCCCGAGGGCCCCAAAGTTCAGAGCTGGTGGGAGGGCGCCAGCCGGGTCGGGAGGGAGCAATGCATTACCTGAAGATGGGGGTCGTGGGTCACACTTGTAGGGGTGTGTCCTGATTCAAGTCCACTCCCACCGTTTACTGCATCTGCACACAGCCCTTGGCCACTCCCAAAGGTCAGAGCTGGCGGGGGGTGGGGCGCGAGCCGGGTCGGGGGGAGCTCTGCAGTACCTGAAGATGGGGGTCGTGGGTCAGAGCTGCAGGGATGTGTCCCGATTCAAGTCCACTCCCAGCGTTCACTGCGTCTGCGCACAGCCCTTGGACAGTCCCAAAGTTCAAAGCTGGTGGGGGGGTGCGTGAGCCGGGTCGGGGGGAGCTATGCAGTACCTGAAGATGGGGTTCGTGGGTCAGAGCTGCAGGGCTGTATCCCGATTCAAGTCCACTCCCACCGTTCACT
>NW_006399766.1:110830-113807 GCF_000299155.1 Elephantulus edwardii | reverse complement strand
AGCAGGGTCGGGGGGAGCTATGTAGTACCTGAAGATGGGGATCGTGCGTCAGAGCTGCAGGGATGTGTCCCGATTCAAGTCCACTCCCACCTTTCACTGCATCTGCGCACAGCCCATAGCCATTCCCAATGTTCAGAGCTGGCGGTGTGGTGCGCGAGCCGGGTCGGGGGGAGCTATGCAGTACCTGAAGGTGGGGGTCATGGGTCCGAGCGGCAGGGATGTGTCCCGATTCAAGACCACTCCCCTCATTCACTGCATCTGCGCACAGCCCTTGGCCAGGCCCAAAGTTCAGAGCTGGCAGTGGGGGGGTGTGCGCGAGTAAGATCGGGGGGAGCTATGCTGTACCTGAGGATAGGGGTTGTGGGTCAGAGCTGAAGGGATGTGTCCCGATTCAAGTCGACTCCCACCGTTCACTGCATCTGCGCACAGCCTTTGGCCAGTCACAAAGTTCAGAGCTGGCGGGAAGGGGGGGTGCGCGAGCAGGGTCCGGGGGAGCTATGCAGGACATAAAGATGGCGGTCGTGGGTCAGAGCTGCAGGGATGTGTCCCGATTCAGGTCCACTCCCAGCATTCACTGCATCTGGGCACAGCCCTTGGCTAGTCCCAAAGTTAAGATCTGGCGGGGGGAGCTATGCAGTACCTGAAGATGGGGGTCGTGGGTCAGAGCTGCAAGAATGTGTCCCGATTCAAGTCCACTCCCACCATTCACTGTGTCTGCGCACAGCCCTTGGCCAGTCCCAAAGTTCAGAGCTGGCTGGGGGGTGCACGAGCCGGGTCGGGGCAAGCTATGCAGTACGTGAAGATGGGGGTCATGGTTCAGAGCTGCAGGGATGTGTCCCAATTCAAGTCCTCTCCCACCATTCACTGAGTCTGCGCAC
The DNA here is from genome assembly GCF_000299155.1 of Elephantulus edwardii. Taxonomy (NCBI): domain Eukaryota; kingdom Metazoa; phylum Chordata; class Mammalia; order Macroscelidea; family Macroscelididae; genus Elephantulus; species Elephantulus edwardii. The sequence continues at coordinate 112,929 of NW_006399766.1, read as the reverse complement.
AGCCCTTGGCCACCCCAAAGTTCAGAGCTGGCGGGGGTGGGAGGTTGTGCGAGCCGGGTCAGGGGAAGATATGCAGTACCTGAAGATGGGGATCGTGGGTCAGAGCAGCAAGGATGTGTCCCGATTCAAGTCCACTCCCACTGTTCACTGCGTCTGCGCACAGCCCTTGGCCAGTCCCAAAGTTCAGAGCTGGTGGGGGGAGCTATGCAGTACCTGAAGATGGGGGTCGTGGGTTAGAGCTGCAGGGATGTGTCCCGATTCAAGTCCTCTCCCACCATTCACTGAGTCTGTGCACAGCCCTTGGCCTGTCCCAAAGTTCAGAGCTGGCGGAGGGGTGCGCGAACAGGGTCGGGGTGAGCTATGCAGTACCTGAAGATGGAGGTCGTGGGTCAGAGCTGCAGGGATGTGTCCCGATTCAAGTCCACTCCCACTGTTCACTGCATCTGTGCATAGCCCTTGGCCAGTCCCAAATTTCAAAGCTGGTGGGGGGTACGTGAGACAGGTTGGGGGGAGCTATGCAGTACCCGAAGATGGGGGTCGTGGGTCAGAACTGTAGGGATGTGTCCCAATTCAAGTCCAGTCCCACCGTTCACTGCGTCTGTGCACAGCCCGTGGCCAGTCCCAAAGTTCAGAGCTACCGGGGGGTGCGCGAGTCGGATCGTGGGGAGCTATGAAGTACCTAAAGATGGGGGTCGTGGGTCAGAGATGCAGGGATGTGTCCCCATGCAAGTACACTCCCACCGTTCACTGTGTCTGCACACAGCCCTTGGCCAGTCCCAAAGTTCAGAGCTGGGGGGGGGGGTGCGAGACCCGGGTCGGCGGGAGCTATGCAGTACCTGAAGATGGGGATCGTGGGTCAGAGCTGAAGGGATGTGTCCCGATTCAAGTCCACTCCCACCGTTAACTGCGTCTGCGCATAGCCCTTGGACAGTCCCAAAGTTAAGAGCTGGGGTTGGAGCTATGCAGTACCTGAAGATGGGGGTCATGGGTCAGAGCTGCAGGGATATGTCCCGATACAAGTCCACTCCCACCATTCACTGAGTCTGCGCACAGACCTTGGCCAGTCCCAAACTTCAGAGCTGTCGGGGGGAGCTTTGCAGTACCTGAAGATGGGGGTCATGGGTCAGAGCTGAAGGGATGTGTCCCGATTCAAGTCCACTCCCACCGTTCACTGAGTCTGCGCACAGCCCTTGGCCAGTCCCAAAGTTCAGAGCTGGCGGGGTGCGGGGGGGAATGCGCGAGCCGGGTCTGGGGGAGCTATGCAGGACCTAAATTTGGGTGTCGAGGGTCAGAGCTGCACGGACGTGTCCCGATTCAAGTCCACTCCCACCGTTCACTGCATCTGCGCACAGCCATTGGCCAGTTCCAAAGATCAGAGCTGCTGGAGGGTTGCTTGAGCCGGGTCGGCAGGAGCTATGCAGTACCTGAAAATGGGGGTCGTAGGTAAGAGCTGCAGGGATGTGTCCTGATTCAAGTCCACTCCCACCGTTCACAGTGTCTGCGCACAGCCCTTGGCCAGTCCCAAATTTCAAAGCTGGCGGGGGGCTGCGCGAGACGTTTCGGCAGGAGCTATGCAGTACCGGAAGATGGGGGTCGTGGGTCAGAGCTGCAGGGATGTGTCCCGATGCAAGGCCACTCCCACCGTTCACTGCGTCTGCACACAGACCTTGGCCACTCCCAAAGTTCAGAGCTGGCGGGGGTGGGTGGGTGTGCGAGCCGGGTCAGGGGGAGATATGCAGTACCTGAAGATGGGGATCGTGGGTCAGAGCTGCAGGGATGTGTCCCGATTCAAGTTCACTCCACCGTTCACTGCATCTGTGCGCAGCCCTTGGCCAGTCCCAAAGTTCAGAGCTTGCGAGGGGAGCTATGCAGTACCTGAAGATGGGGGTCGTGGGTCAGAGCTGCAGGGATGTGTTCCTATTCAAGTACACTTCCACCATTCACTACGTCTGCGCACAGCCCTTGGCCAGTCCCAAAGATCAGTGCTGGCGGAGGGGTGCGTGACCAGGTCAGGGGGAGCTATGCAGTACCTGAAGATGGGGATCGTGGGTCAGAGCTGCAGGGATGTGTCCCGATTCAAGTCCACTCCCACCGTTCAC
>NW_006399766.1:109441-110414 GCF_000299155.1 Elephantulus edwardii | reverse complement strand
TGTGTCCCGATTCAAGTCCACTCCCACCGTTCACTGCGTCTGCGCACAGCCCTTGGCCAGTTCTAAAGTTCAGAACTGGCAGGGGGGGTGCAAGAGCCAGGTCGGGGGGAGCTATGCAGTACTTGAAGATGGGGATCATGGGTCAGAGCTGCAGGGATGTGTCCCGATTCAAGTCTTCTCTCACCGTTCACTTCGTCTGTGCACAGCCCTTGGCAAGTCCCAAAGTTCAGAGCTGGCGGGGGTAGCTATGCTTTACTTGAAGATTGGGCTCCTGGGTCAGAGCTGCAGGGATGTGTCCCGATTCAAGTCCACTCCCACCGTTCACTGCATCTGCGCACAGCCCTTGGCCAGTCCCAAAGTTCAGAGCTGGCGGGGTGGGGGGAGGTGCGCAAGCCGTGTCAGGGGGAGCTATGCAGGACCTAAAATTGGCGGTCGTGGGTCAGAGCTGTAGGGATGTGTCCTGATTCAAGTCCACTCCCAGCGTTCACTGCGTCTGTGCACAGCCCTTGGCCAGTCCCAAATTTCAGAGCTGGCGAGTGGATCTATGCAGTACCTGAAGATGGGGGTTGTTTGTTAGAGCTGCAGGGATGTGTTCCGATTCAAGTCCACTCCCACCATTCACTACGTCTGCGCACAGCCCTTGGCCAGTCCCAAAGTTCAGTGCTGGCGGGGAGGGGTGCTCGAGGCAGGTCGGGGGGAGCTATGCAGTACCTGAAATGGGGATCATGAGTCAGAGCTGAAGGGATATGTCCCAACTCAAGTCCACTCCCACCGTTCACTGCGTCTGTGCACAACCCTTGGCCAGTCCCAAAGTTCAGAGTTGGCTGAATGGGTGCGCGAGCCGGGTCGGGGGGAGCTATGCAGTACCTGAAGTTGGGGGTCGTGGGTCAGAGCTGCAGGGATGTGTCCCGATTGAAGTCCACTCCCACCGTTCACTGCATCTGCGCACAGCCCTTGGCCAGTCCTAACGTTC
>NW_006399766.1:106035-107856 GCF_000299155.1 Elephantulus edwardii | reverse complement strand
GTCAGAGCTGCAGGGATGTGTCCCGATTCAAGTCCACTCCCACATTTCACTGCGTCTGCGCACAGCCCTTGGCCAGTCCCAAAGTTTAGAGCTGCGAGGTGAGCTATGCAGTACCTGAAGATGGGGGTCGTGGGACAGAGCTGCAGGGATGGGTCCCGATTCAAGTCCACTCGCACCGTTCATCGCATCTGCATACAACCCTTGGCCAGTCCCAAAGTTCAGAGGTGGCAGGGGGGTGCACGAGCTGGGTCGTTGGGAGCTATGCAGTTCCGGAAGATGGGGGTCGTGGGTTAGAGCTGAAGGGATGTGACCCGATTCAAGTCCACTCCCAGCCTTCACTGCATCTGCGCACAGCCCTTGGCCATTCCCAAAGTTCAGAGTTGGCGGGGGGTGTGCGAGCCGGGATGGGGGGAGCTATGCAGTACCTGAAGATGGGGGTCGTGGGTCAGAGCTGAAGGGATGTGTCCCGATTCAAGTCCACTCCCACCTTTCAGTGCGTCTGTGCACAGCCCTTGGCCAGTCCCAAATTTCAGAGCTGGCGGGTTGGGGAGTGGGTGCGCGAGCCGGGTCAGGGGGAGCTATGCAGGACCTAAAGACGGGGTTCGTGGGTCAGAGCTGCAGGGATGTGTCCCGATTCAAGTCCACTCCCACCGTTCACTGCATCTGCGCACAGCCCTTGGCCAGTCCCAAAGTTCTATGCTGGCGGGAGGAGCTATGCAGTACCTGAAGATGGGGGTCGTGGGTCAGAGCTGCAGGGATGTGTCCCGATTCAAGTCCACTACCACCGTTTGCTGCGTGTGCGCACAGCCCTTGGCCACTCCCAAGGTTCAGAGCTGGCGGGGGAATGCGCGAGCCGGGTCGGGGGCAGCTATACAATACCTGTAGATGGGGGTCGTGGGTCAGAGCTGCAGGGATGTGTCCCGATTCAAGTCAACTCACACCGTTCACTGCGTCTGCGCACAGCCCTTGGCCAGTCCCAATGTCCAGAGCTGGTGGGGGTGGGTGCGCGAGCCGGTCGGGAGGAGCTATGCCGTACCTGAAGACGGGGGTCGTGGGTCAGAGCTGCAGGCATGTCTCCCGATTCAAGTCCACTCCCACCGTTCACTGCGTCTGCGCATATCCCTTGGCCAATCCCAAAGTTCAGAGCTGGCAGTGTGGGGGAGGGGTGTGCGACCTGGGTCGGGGGGAGCTATGCAGTACCTGAAGACGGGGGTCGTGAGTCAGAGTTGCAGGGATGTGTCCCAATACAAGTCCACTCCCAGTGTTCACTGTGTCTGCGCACAGCCCTTGGCCAGTCCCAAAGTTCAGCACTGGAGAGGGGGGCGTGCGCGAGCCGGTTCGGGGGGATCTATCCAGTACCTGAAGATGGGGGTCGTGGGTCAGAGCTGCAGGGTTGTGTCCCGATTCAAGTCCAATCCCACCGTTCCCTATGTCTGCGCACACCCCTTGGCCAGTCCGAAAATTCAGAGCTGGCGTAGGGGTGCGTGATCCCGGTCGGGGGGAGCTATGCAGTACCTGAAAATGGCGTTCGTAGGTCAGAGCTACAGGGATGTGTCCCGAGGCAAGTCAAGTCCCACCGTTCACTGCATCTGCGCACAGCCCTTGGCCAGTCCCAAAGTTCAGAGCTGGCGAGGGAGGCTGTGCGGGAGCAGGGACGGGGGGAGCTATGCAGTACCTGAAGATGGGGGTCATGGGTCAGAGCTACAGGGATGTGTCCCAATTCAAGTCCACTCCTATCGTTCACTGCGTCTGCGCACAGCCCTTGGCCATTCCCAATGTTCAGAGCTGGTGGGGGGGGGGTGCGAGCCGGGTCAGGGGGAG
>NW_006399766.1:100664-105222 GCF_000299155.1 Elephantulus edwardii | reverse complement strand
GAGCCGTGTTGGGGGGAGCAATGCAGTACCTGAAGATGGGGATCGTCTGTCAGAGCTGCAGGGATGTGTCCCGATTCAAGTCCACTCCCACATTTCACTGCGTCTGCGCACAGCCCTTGGCCAGTCCCAAAGTTTAGAGCTTGCGGGGGGAGCTATGCAGTACCTGAAGATGGGGGTCGTGGGTCAGAGCTGCAGGGATGTGTCCCGATTCAAGTCCACTCCCACCCTTCACTGCATCTGCGCACAGCCCTTGGCCATTAGCAAAGTTCAGAGCTGGCGTGGGGTGTGCGAGCCGGGTTGGGGGGAGCTATGCAGTACCTGAAGATGGGGGTCGTGGGTCAGAGCTGCAGGGATGTGTCCCGATTCAAGTCCACTCCCACCTTTCACTGCGTCTGTGCACAGCCCTTGGCCAATCCCAATGTTCAGAGCTGGAGGGCGGGGGTTCGCGAGCCGGGTCGGGGGGCGCTATGCAGTACCTTAACATGGGGTTTGTGTTTCTGAGCTGCAGGGATGTGTCTCGATTCAAATCCACTCCCACCGTTTTCTCCGTCTGTTCACAGCCCTTGCCTAGTCCCAAAGTTCAGAGCTGGCGGGGGTGGGGGTGTGCGAACCGGGTTGGGGGGAGCTATGCAGTACCTGAAGATGGGGGTCGTGGGTCAGAGCTGCAGGGATGTGTCCCGATTCAAGTCCACGCCCAACGTTCACTGTATCTGCGCCCAGCCCTTGGCCAGTCCCAAATTTCAGAGGTGGCGTGGGCGTGTGCGAGCTGATTCACGGGGAGCTATGCAGTACCTGAAGATGAGGGTTGTGGGCCAGAGTTACAGGGATGTGTCCCGATTCCAAGTCCACTCCCACCGTTCAATGCGTCTGCGCAGAGCCCTTGGCCAGTCCCAAAGATCAGAGCTGGCAGGGGATGGGGTGCAGGAGCCGGGTCGGGGGGAGCTATGCAGGACCTGAATTGAAGATGGGGGTCGTGGGTCAGAGTTGCAGGGATGTGTCCTGATTCAAGTCCACTCCCACCATTCACTGCGTCTGCGCACAGCCCTTGGAAAGTCCCAATGTTCAGAGCTGGCAGGGGAGTGCCCGAGCCCGGTGGGGGGGATCTATGTAGTACCTGAAGATGGGGGTCGTTAGTCAGAGTTGCAGGGATGTGTCCCGATTCAAGTGCACTCCCACCGTTCACTGCGTCTGCGCACAGCCCTTGGCCAGTCCCAAAGTTAAGAGCTGGCAAGGGGTTGTGCGAGCTGAGTCGGGGGGAGCTATGCATTACCTGAAGTTCAGAGTTGGTGGGGGGGTGCGCGAGCCTGATCGGGGGGAGCTATGCATTACCTGAAGATGGGGGTTGTGGGTCAGAGCGGCAGGGATGTGTCCCGATTCAAGTCCACTTCCACCATTCACTGGGTCTGCGCACAGCCCTTGGCCATTCCCAAATATCAGAGCTCGTTGGGGGTGGGTGCACGAGCCGGGTCGGGGGGAGCTAGGCAGTACCTGAAGATGGGGGTCGTGGGTCAGAGCTGCAAGGATGTGTCCCGATTCAAGTCCACTCCCACCGTTCAGTGCGTCCGCGTACAGCCCTCGGCCAGTCCCAATGTTCAGAGGTGGCCGGGGGGTGCGTGTGCCGGGTCGGGGGGAGTAATGTAGTACCTGAAGATGAGGGTCGTGGGTCAGAGCTGCAGGTATGTGTTCCGATTCACGTCCACTCCCACCGTTCCCTGCGTCTGCGCACAGCCCTTGGCCAGTCCCAAAGGTCAGATCTGGCGGGGGTGGTGTGCGACCATGTCGGTGGGAGCTAGGCAGTACCTGAAGATGGGGGTCGTGGGTCAGACCTACTGGGATGTGTCCCGATTCAAGTCAACTCCCACCGTTCACTGCATCTGCGCACAGCCCTGGGCCAGTCCCTACGTTCAGAGTTGGTGGGGGGTGGGGTGCGCGATCCTTGTTGGGGGGAGCTATGTAGTACCTGAAGATGGGGGTCATGAGTCAGAGCTGCAGGTATGTGTCCCGATTCAAGTGACTCCCACCGTTCACTTCATCTGCGCACATCCCTTGGCTAGTCGCAAAGTTCAGAGCTGGCGGGGTGCGCGAGCCGGGTCGGGGGGAGTTATGCAGTACCTGAAGATGGGGGTCGTGGGTCAGAGCTGCAGGGATGTTTCCCGATTCAAGTCCACTCCCACCGTTCACTGCATCTGCGCACAGCCCTTGGCCAGTCCCAAAGTTCAGAGGTGGAGGTGTTGGGGGTGCGTGGGCCGGGTCGGGGGAAACTATGTAGGAACTGAAGATGAGGGTCGTGGGTCAGAGCTGCAGGTATGTGTCCCGATTCACGTCCACTCCCACCGTTCACTGCGCCTGCGCACAGGCCTTGGCCAGTCCCAAAGTTCAGAGCTGGAGGGGGGGTGTGCGTGAGCTGGTTTGTTGGGGAGCTATGCAGTACCTGAAGATGGGGGTCGTGGGTCAGAGCTGCAGGGATGTGTCCCGATTCAAGTCCATTCCCACCGTGCACTGCGTCTGCGCATAGCCCTTGTCCAGTCCCAAATTTCAGAGCTGGCGAGGGGTGGTGCACGATCCGGGTCAGGGGGGGAGCTATGCAGTACCTGAAGATGGGGGTCATGGGTCAGAGCTGCAGGGATGTGTCCTGATTCAAGTCCACTCCCACCGTTCACTGCATCTGCGCACAGCCCTTGGCCAGTCCCAAAGTTCAGAGCTGGCAGGGGGGCGGGTGGTGCGCTAGCCGGTTTGGGGGGAGCTACGCAGTACCTGAAGATGGGGGTCGTGGGTCAGAGCTGCAGGGATGTTTCATTATATTTCATTTTAATGAACGTTTCCAGAGGCTTTGAATGTCCATTCATTCATTGTTGCGCTTTTCTTCCTGCCCACCCCTCCCCCAGTTTGCTCTTCTTTTTGAAAAGTAAAAGAAAAATTCTTTCATTGTTATTCAATCCCTCCCCCCAACTCCACTCTACCATGCAGTCTTCATTCAGAATCCTGTCATGACAATAGTGTCTAATTATATATCCCTTTTAAACTTTTCTCTCTCTCCTGTTTCAATAAATTATACAACATTTAACTGATCTTTTCCAGTCTCCCCCCAAGGCAGTTTTGGTCCTGTTTTACATAGTGACACTGCAGTATTTGTCCTTTTTTGATTTAGATATTTCACTCAGCCTAATGTCCTTCAGGGTCAAACATTTTTTATATTTCATGAGTTCCATGTTTTTCAATGGAGAGTAGTATTCCATTGTGTAAATATACCACAGCTTCTCTATCCATTTGTTCGTTGATGAGCACTTAGGTTGTCTCCAACTCTTTGCTATAGCAAAATAAGCTGTGATAAACATGGATGTGCATATATCCGCTTGGGTGGTGGTTATGATTTCTTTGGGGTATATTCCCAGTCGTGGAATTGCCGGGTGAAATGATATTTCTATTTGCCACTTTTTGAGAAAAACTTCCATACTAGTTGCGCCATTTTACACTTCCACAAATAGTGAATGAGGGTTCCAGTGTCTCCACAACCTCATCAGCATTTGATGTTTGCTGTTCTGTTAAATTTTGCTATTCTTCCTGGGGTGAGATGATATCTCATATTTGTTTTGATTTTCATCTCTTAGAACTAGGGATTTTGAACATTTCTTCACGTGCTGGTTGGCAATCTGAATGTCTTCTTTTGTGTCTGTTCATATCCTGTGCCCATTTTTCAATTGGGTTATTTACCTTTGTCTTGTTGTGGTACTCGAGTATTTTTTAAATTTTGGATGTAAGTTCCTTGTCTGACATGTCATTACTAAATATTTTTTCCCAGTCTATGGTTTCCCTTTTTACCCTGTTGAAGAAGTTTTTGGATGTACATAGGGATCTAATTCTTAGAAGGTCCCATTCATCTATTTTATCCTATCCTGGTTGGAGATTTACCAGGATGCTTGGAAGACTGTTTATGTTGTGGACTAGGACTTGTAGAGTTCTTCTTAGCTTTTCTTTAATGAAGTTTATAGTCTTTGGTTTTAATCCTAGGTCCATAACCCACTTTGAATTGATTTTTGTTTATGGAGTGAGGTGTGGATCTTGCTTGGGTTTTCTGCAGATAGTTTTCCAATTTTGCCAACACCATTTGCTAAAAAGGCTGTCGTTTCCCCACTTAACGGATTTCATCTCTGTAGGGGACCAAAGAATGTAAAGGACTGCATCCTTAGAATATGGCTGTGTGCCTTGCACACAGAAGGTGTCTTCAGAAAACAGATTGCAAGATCTCACAAGGCGCTCTGAGAAGGAAGAGTGCAAGCAGTTCTCATACATCTTTAGACACTGACTTTCATTATTATTCCTGCTCTTGATAAGGTTGTTGCAAGATGAGAGAAAGCAGAGTTTATGAATACAAAAGTCTTGGTTGAATGTATGTCTTTTATCTAACTATGTACCCAGCCCGTTCAGGCCCTTTAAGATAAATCTTAATATTTCTACTTTCTATGAGCAGACCCTAGTGATTGGTACATGGAATGTGAGAGCCATGAATGAAGGAAAATTAGAAATTGTTAAGAAAGAAATGGAACGCATAAATATTGAC
>NW_006399766.1:89296-90878 GCF_000299155.1 Elephantulus edwardii | reverse complement strand
CTCCATTTTTCCTCACCTTTTCATCTCCAGAATAATATATCATATGATCATCTGACTCAAAATGCCCCATGCCAGTCCATCTCATCTCTCCATTGCCTAGTATGTCAATATTTATGCATTCTATTTCTTTATTAACAATTTCTAATTTTCCTACATTTATGGTTCTCACATTTCATGTTCGAATCAAAATAACTCACTATGTCTTACAGAAGTGCCACATAAAGCAGGATGGGACAAAGTAACTCGCAACAACACCAAAAAGAACGCAACACAATGATAGCAATAAAATCTTACTTGTCAATAATCACACTGAATGTGAATGGTTTGACTGCACTATTGAAAAGAAAAAGAGTAACAGATTGGATAAAAAACCCAAAATCCATCAATATGTTGTCTACAAGAGACACATCTGAAAAATGAATATAAAGACTATAATTAAAGGGTGGGGAAAAATATACCAAGCAAATGGCAACCAGAAAAAAAGCAGGATTAGGGATATTAATCTCTGATAAATTTCAATGCAAACACCATCACAAAGGACAAAGAAAGTCAATAAATAATGCTTAAAGGGTCAATAGAACAAGAGGACCTAACAATAATGAATATCTATGCACCAAATGAAAGACCTGCAAAATATATAAAACAAACATTAGCAAAACTGAAAATGGAAATAGACAATGCTATAGTACTTGGAGACTTCAATATACTACTCTTAAGAAAAGAACTACCCGAAAGAAACTCAACAAAGATACTGAAGGATTAAACCACACAGTAAAAAAATCTCGACCTCGTAGATATTTATTGGCTAATGCACCCCCCAAAAAAACCACAGTATACCTTCTTCTCCAGTGTGCATGAAACGTTCTCCAGAATAGATCACATTTTAGGTCACAAGTCGAGCATCAATAAATTTAAAAACATAGAAATAATACAAAGCATCTTCTCAGACCACAATGCCACAAAATTAGAAATTCATAACAAGATAATAAAGGAGAAAAATCCCATACATTTGGAAGCTGAACAACACCTTGCTTGAACATGAGTGGGTACTAGAAGAAATAAAAAAGGAAATTTAAAAGTTTCTTGAAACAAATGACAATGAAAACACAACTTAACAAAACCTCTGGGAAACAGCCAAAGCAGTAATCAGAGGTCAATTTATATCAATAAGCAAACACATAAAAGGCAGGGGAAAAATGACCATTGACTCTGTAACCCAACATCTCCAACAAATTGAAAAAGAACAGCAAGAAAACCCGACACCCTGTGAAAAAGCTGAAATTATAAAAATTAGAGCAGAAATAAATGAAATAGAAAACTGAAAAACAATTGAAACCATCAACAAAACTAAGAGTTGGTTCTTTGAAAAGGTCCATAAAATTGACAAACCACTAGCAAAACTAACAAAAGAAAAGAAGGAAAAGACACAATCTGAATAAGAGATGAAACTGACAACATCACTACAGAACCAAGTAAAATACAAAAGCTAACATTAATATTAAAAACTATACTAAAAATATGAAAACTTACAGGAAATGGACAAATATTTAGAAATGTACAACCTACCTAAACTGACACAAAT
>NW_006399766.1:79497-89196 GCF_000299155.1 Elephantulus edwardii | reverse complement strand
GAGGACCCTCTATGAGATGGATTGATTCAGTGACTGGGGTAATCGGGATGGGTGTGTCAGAGGCGGTGCGGTTGGCGCAGGATAGAGCAGGGTTAGGGCTGTTGTGCATAGGGTCGCTATGAGTTGGAAACGACTCGACTGCACATAACAACAACAACAACATGTGTATCCATCCCTCCTGGGCTCTAAGATGTAACCCTTAAAGTTTCTACTTCCTGTGAACTATTCCTTTGTCTCTAAAAAGTATAAAAATAAGGATGGTGCAGGTGCTGGGACCGGTCCAGTCCTGTTCTGTATAGCTCTAGCAGTCCTGTTTTGTCTCTGTATGTTGTTTGTCTCTTGTGTCTTTATTTATTCATTTCTTCCAGGCATAATTTCCCCCAGAGAGACAGAATAAGCAGTTCCCAACATATCTCCTTGTGAAAAATCAATTGAACATAGATGGGCTGATTTCTGGATTCTCAATTTTATTCCATTGAACTATGTGTCTGTCATTCTACCAGTACCACTCCGTCTTGACCACCACAGCAGTGTAGTAGGATTAGAAATCAGGGAGTGACATTTCTCCTACCTTATCTTTTTAAGGAGTGCTTACTTATTCTGGGCCTTTTTCCATTCCAAATTAAATTGGAGATTGCCTTTTCAATCGCGTTGAAAAATGGAATTTTTATTTTCATTGGGATTGCCTTTGATAATATTGTCATTTTCACACTATTGAGACTTCCTATACTTGAGCAAGGGATATTCTTCCACTTTTCCAGGTATCTTTTTGTTTCTTGTAATAGTGTTTTGTAATTTTTCTTTAAATAGATCCTTTGTGCTTCTGGTTAGATTTACTTCCAAATATTTAATCTTGTGATTAGCTACTGCGAAGGGAATTGTTTTTCTCAGCTCCATTTCTGTATTCTCTTTGTCACTGTAAAGAAATCCAAATTATTTTTGCATATTGATCTTGTATTCTGCCATTTGAATTGGTCAACCTTGTCCAGTAGTTTTCTTGCTGAGTCTTTAGGGTTTTCTAAGTATACTGTCGTATCCTCTGCAAATAGAGCTACTTTTACCACCTCTTTGCCAATTTGGATACCTCTTGTTCCCTTCTCTTATTTCTATCACTAGGACTTTCACTACAATATTGAACAAGAGAAGTAATAATGGTATTCCTTGCCTAGTTCCTGTTGTCAAAAGGAATGCCTTTAATCTCTCTCCATTGAGAAAAATGTTGGCTCTCTGGTTTGCATATATACTTTTTACTATGTTGAAGAAATTCCCCTCTAATCCTACTTTGTTGAGTGTTTTAATCATGAATGGTGTTAGATTTTGTCAAAGGCCTTTTCTGCATCAATTGATGGGATCATGTGGTTCTTGTTCTTTGCTTTGATAATGTGATGAGTTACATTGATTGTTTTTCTTATATTGAACCATCCTTGCATACCTGTTATGAATCTCACTTGGTCATGGTGAATTATTTCTTTGATGTATCATTGGTTTCTATTGGCCAGGATTTTATTCGGGATTTTTGCATCTATGTTCATGAGAAATATTGGCCTATAGTTTTCTGTTTTGGTGGTGTATTTACCTGGCTTTGATATCAAGGGTATATTTGCTTCATAGAAAGAGTCTGGGAGCATTCCATCCTTTTCTATTTCCTGAAATAGTTTATGTAGAATTGGTTACAGTTCTTCTCTGAATGTTTTATAAAATTCACTTATAAAACCATCTGGTCCAGGGTTTTTATGGCTAGAAGTTGTTTTATTACCTTTTTTATTTATTTATTTATTTTGTAATGGATCTATTCAGGTGTTCAATTTTCATTTGTGTCAGTTTAGGTAGGTTGTGCATTTCTAACTATTGGTCCATTTCCTCTGGGTTTTTATAGTTTTTTTAGTATAATTTTTCATAGTTTTCCAATGTTAGCCTTTTTATTTTTGTTGTTTCTACTATGACATTGGCCATTTCATCTCTTATTTGGATTATTTCTGTGTTTTCCATTGTTAGTTTTGCTAATGGTTTGTCTATTTTATTGACCATTTCAAAGAACCAACTCCTAGTTTTGTTGATGGCTTCAATTGTTTTTCTGTTTTCTATTTAATTTATTTCTGCTCTACTTTTTATAATTTCAGTTTTTATAGAGGGTGTTATGTTTTCTTAGTGCTCTTTTTTCAATTTGTTGGAGATGTTGGGTTAGAGAGCCAGTGGTCATTTTTCCCTGCCTTTTGTTAGGTTTGCTTATTGGTATAAATTGACCTCTGATTACTGCTTTGGCTGTTTCCCAGAGGTTTTGTTAAGTTGTGTTTTCATTGTCATTTGTTTCAACAAACTTTTTAATTTCATTTTTTATTTCTTCTACCTACTAATTTTCAAGCAAGGTGGTGTTCAGCTTCCAAATATATGGTTTTTTCTTCTTTATTCTCTTGTTATTTATTTCTAATTTTGTAGCTTTGTGGTCTGAGAAAAATGCTTTGTATTGTTTCTGTGTTTTTTAATTTATTGATGCTTGACTTATGACCTAAAATGGGATCTATTCTGGAGAATGTTGCATGCACATTGTCCAAGAAGGTATATTGTGGTTTTAGGTGGATGTATTGTTGTTGTTGTTGTTATGTGCCGTCAAGTCGCTTGGAACTCATAGCATCCCTATGTACAACAGCCCTAAACCCTGTGCTGTGCCAATCGCACTGCCTCCGACACACCCATTCTGATTACTCCACTCACTGTATCAATCCACCTCATAGTGGGTCTTCCCCTCCTGCACTGTCCCTCCATCCTCCCAAGTATGATGTCCCTCTCCAAGGACCAGTCCCTCCTTACAACAAGTCCAAAGTATGTCAGGTGAAGCCCCAGAATCCTTGCCTCCAAGGAACAGCCCAGTTTAACCCTCTCCAGGATGAAACTGTTTTCTTAGCAGTCCATGGTACACTCAATACACTTCTCCAGCACCTCAGCTCAAAGGCATCAATTCTCCTTCTATCCTCCCTACTCATTGTCCAACTCTCTGATGCATAACAAATGCAAAGACCATGGCCTGTATCAGATGCACCTTAGTCTCCAGAGTGACACCATTGCTTTTCAGTACTTTGGAGAGGTCCCTAACAGCAGACTTTTCCATTGCAATGTATCTTTTAATTTCCTGGCTGCTGGTGCCAAGAGTGTTGAATATCTTTGTGGTCGAGATAGTTTATTGTGTGGTTTAATCCTTGAGCATCTTTGTTGACTTGGTTTTTTTTTTCCTGGTAGTTCTCTCTCTTCTTGAGAGGGGTGTACTGAAGGCTCCATTATTATAGTAGTGTTGTCTGTTTTCTTTTTCAATTTTGTTAATGTTTGTTTTATATATTTTGCAGTTCTTAATTTGGTGCATAGATATTTATTAATGTTATGTCCTCTTGTTCTATTGATCCTTTAAGCATTATGTAGTGACCTTCCTTGTCTGTTGTGATGGTTTTTGCACTAAAATTTATTTTATTGGAGATTAATATCACTTCTCCTGCTTTTTTCTGGTTGCCATTTTCTTGGTATATTTTTCCCCATACTTTTATTGTTAGTTTTTCTTTATCTTCATTTTCCAGGTGTGTCTCTTTTAGACAGCATATTGATGGATTTTGCTTTTTTATACAAACTGCTGCTCTTCTTCTCTTCAGTGGTGCGTTCAAAGCATTCACATTCAGTGTGGTTATTGAAAGGCAGGGTTTTATTGCTATCATTTTCTTGAGTTATTTTTGGTGTTGTTGCTAGTTACTTTGGTCCATGCTGCTTTCTGTGGTATCTCTGTAAGAAGGACACCTCTTAGTGTTTCCTGCAATGCTGGTCTTATTTTTACAAACACCCTTAGGTTCTGTTTTTCTGGGAATATCTTGATCTCTCCTTCCTATTTGATGGATAATTTTTCTGGGTACACTATTCTTGGTTGACAGTTGTATTCTTTGTGTGTTTCATATATACCCTTCCACTGTCTTCTTGCTTGTATGATTTCTGCTGAGAAATTGGCACTTAGTTATCTGCTCTCCCTTATTAGTTACTCGTTGTTTCTCCATCACTGCTTTCAGAATTAACTCCTTATCTTTGGTTCTGGCAAATTTAACTATGATATGCCTTGGTAGTTTTCTTTTGGGGTCTATTCTATATGGTGTCCACTCAGCTTCTGGAATATATATTCTCTCATTCTTCATTATGCTTGGGAAGTTTTCTTCCAGTAATTCTTCCACAACTTTTTCAGTGTCTTTACTTGCTTATTTCTGTTCTAGCATTCCCATGATACGCATGTTATTTCTCTTGATGGTGTCCCACATTATTCTTAGGTTTTCTTCTTTTTCCTTCTTTTTTGATTCTGAGTTTTGTTCTAGCAGATCATTGGTGACAATTCTATCTTCAATTTCACTTGTTCTGTGTTCCATCTCTTCAACTCTGCACGTGTGTCCCTCCATCATATTGACAGCATCTTAAACATTGGACCTCATCTTTTGGATCATGGTTTCTTGTTTTTCCAGTGCCCCTAATTCCTCATTTGTTTTATCTGCATTGTCTAGGATTTTTTTTAAGCTCCTCCTGGTTTTTGCTTGCAGTATCCTGTAATTCTTCAAGTTGTTTTTTTTCCATCCTTTGAAAGTATTCAATCATTGTTCTTTTTAATTCTGTGTCAGAAAGTTCCATCAGACTTTCTGGCTTCAGGAAATACATTGATGCTGTGTCATTTTTTTTGGGTGACATCTTTTCACTTGTGTAGTATGTGGGATAGCTTGCTTTATTCGAGACATTGATTTGTTCTCGATCTGAAGACAATGCTCTAGAAATCAGTTGGTCATCTACCCCACTTGTGTTTTTCTCTGAATTTCTGACTCAATGGAAAGTTCTGTTCAGATCCTTTGAGAACAGCCTCTTGTAGGTAAGTCAATGCACTCCAGATCAATGCCTGGAGTCACTTACAGGACCTCACTCAGACCTCAGCTGTCCATGTGTGCTCATCAGTGAGGTCCCTACTCCAATTCCAGCTGTCTGTCTCCCACCCAGCTGCTTTCACTTAGCAGTCCCTGCCCAACAGCCTTTACCCAGGTACCCTCACTCAGTGGCCCCTACCCCAGAAGGGCCCTGGATCCAACGGGACCCAAGAAGACCCAGTCAAATTCCCATTGACCCACTCGCCTCTGACCGGTATGTGGTGTCCATGAAAGTTCAGTCAGCTCGCTCTTGGTCACTCTGCATATATAAAAGAAATAAACACTGGGATACAACATTAGAAGTTCAACTAATAATTAGGCACTCTCCCAGGCAGTTGATGGTGCCCAAGAAAACTCAGATAAATTCCCACTGACCTGTCCATTCCTGGGCAGTCAGTGGGGCCCAAGAGAACTCAGCCAAATTCCCACTAGTGGGCTCACTCTTGGGTATTCTCCCAGGCAATTGGTAGTGTCCAAGAAAACCCAATCAAATTCCTACCAGCCCGCCCCATCATGGTCGGTCAGCAGGGACACAAGAAAACGCAGTCAAATTCCAACAGACTCACTTCTTTCATATTGGTTATTGCCAGTGCTTCCTTATTACTGGATGGAGAGAACATTGTATCTTAATACTCTCTGTGCTCTTTATCTCTATGTGCCACCTTGTGAATGTCTAGCAGGTACCTGGGAAATATTTGGTGAAGACTTAAGGTAAAAAAATATGACAAGGATATTACATGCATGAACACACTTAACAGTCTATTAGTTCTAATGATAACTTTACTGATATCTTATTTTGAGACTGTTTGGCAGAAAAGATCATGGTTGATAAAATATTGCCATTCACTTTATTTAAGATCATGCTTAGTAGGCATGAATGCTAATGAATATAAAAGTAAAAGTTAAAATAGGAAGAGGCAGTTGTGACTGAAATTGTAAATAGAATTCAGGGGTAAAAAATGTTTTTCCGCTGTATGAGTTTTGCTTTTGTGTAATTTGTCTTTTCAGTTCATTGGTCAAGAGTTCTCTCCTGTTTGCTCTTAGTGTAGTCTCCTTCAGCACCATAGCAACCAGGCCAAAGAGTACTGTTGATTATAATTTATGAAACATTTTGTCCTTTTTAGAGCACTTCAATGGGTTTTTAAGTCATTGAATCTTCCTAAAGGTCTGTAAAGAAGAGCTTGTCCCTTCTTTGTGTATATAAATGAAGAAGATCAGCTTCAGAGCGATTCAAATAGACTGCCATGGATTGTTTCCATAATTGCCCAGTGTCATAAATAAGTATAAATCCAAGTTTTCTGATTCAAGACAGGAACTTGGCCTTGGATTAGCAGATAAAAAGTAAGGATTATTCTATGTAAATGTCACTTGCATAGAATCTTGGTATAGTACCTTGAATCTTAACTAGAAGGTTAATATGAACTGGAGTGAGAAAATCAAAAGGGCCAATCTTGCTCAGCATTTCTTAATCGGAAGGAATTGAAGAACAAATTCAAGCCTCAAGTTGCAATACCTAAGGATGCTTTGGCAGAATATTAAATGATCCAGGAAGCATTAAAAGAAGATGGAAGGAGTATACAGAGTCACTGTACTAAAAAGAATTGGCTAACACAGAAGAATTTAATGAAACAATTTATCAGCAAGAGCCTGTGGTAATGAAGGAAGAAATTCAAGCTGCTTTGAAAGAATTGGCAAGAAATAAGGCCCTAGGAATTGAGGCATACCAATTGACATATTTTAACAAACAGTTGTGCCAAGAAATCTGGAGGACAACCACCTGGTCAACTGACTGGAAGAGATCTGTATTTGTTCCCATTGCAAAGAAAGGAGAGCGAACAGAATGTGGAAATTATGGAACAATATCATTAATATCTCTTGCAAGCAAGATTCTGCTGAAAATTATCCAAGAACGACTGGAGCAGTACATCAGCAGAGACCTGCCAAATGTTCAGTCTGGGTTTAGAAGAGGACGTGGTACTAGGAATATTATAGCTAATGTTAGATGGATCTTGTCCAGAAGCAAAGAGTACCAGAGGAATGTCCATCTGTGTTTCGTTGACTGTGCAAAGGCTTTTAACTGTGTGGATCACAACAAACTCTTCCTAACTCTGAGAAGAGTGAGAGTGCCAGAATATTTGATTGTGCTTATATGAAACCTATACATGGACCCAGAGGTGGTCGTCAGAACAAAGCAAGGAAACACTGCATGGTTCAAAAATTAGGAAGGGTGTATGTCAGGGATGTGTCCTATCTCCATGTCTTTTCAATCTATATGCAGGACAAAACATCTGGGAGGCTGGTCTTTATGAGGAGGACTGTGGCATCAGGATTGGAGGAATTCTCATCAACAACTTGTGTTATGCATATGATAAAAGCTTGCTGAAACCAGGACGGCCTGTAACATTTGCTGGAGAAGGTCAAGGACTGCAGCTTTCAATATGCATTGAAACTCAACATCAAGAAAACAAAGATTCTCACCACTGGGCCAATTGACAGCTCATGATAGTGAAGAGATTGTTGTTGTTTTTATTGTTATGTATCATCAAGTCACCTGCCTCATAAATACCCTATGTACAACAGCTCTGAATCCTGCCATAGCCTGAGGCAGTCTCACTGGCTCCAACACACCTAATCCATAGGCCCAGTTATCATGTCATTCCATCTCATCTGGGGTCTCCCTCTCCTGTCCCTTCACCTTTCCAAGCATTATATCCTATAAGAACTGGTCCCTCCTGACCATGTGCCCAAAGTAAATGAGGAGCTTTAAAATCCTAGCTTCCAAGGGAAAACTTGGTTTTTTCTTCTCTAAAACAAACCTATTTAGAAGAGGTATTAGAAGAAAATTTCCCAAGTATTATGAAAAACAAGGAAATACACATTCAAGAATCTCAGTAAACTATAGTCTAGACCTCAAATGAAAAACATCACGTCATACCATACCTAAATTCTAGAAAATCAAAGAGAACAACAACAACAAAGTCACCTACAAAGGACAATTAGATTAAGCTCTGGCTTCTTAACAGAAACTATGTGAGCAAGAAGACAATGGGATGACATGTGTAGAAGACTGATGCAAAATAATAACCAACGGAGTATCCTGGACCTAGCAAAGCTGTTCCTGAAATATGAAAAAGAAAATATATCATTTGCAGAAAAGCAGGAATATAAGGAATTAATGAAAACAAGACAACTCTGCAAGAAATACTAGGTCAAGCTTTTGTTAGGTGTCATCAAGTCAAGTACAACTCTTAGTGACAATATGATTATAAAATTTGACCTTTATCTTATCCTGTGCCATTCGTATAATCTCTGACACATATGAGCCCATTTCTTGCTATTACAGTGTAAATTCATCTCTTTGAAGACTTTCCTTCACTGACCCTCCACCTTTCCTTGCATGATGACCCTTCCCAAGGAATAGCCTCTCCTAGCAACATAATCAAAGAATTCGAGATGAAGCTTCCCTATCCTCAACAAAGTTGCTGATGAATTATACTGTACAATCAACCAACTTGATCTTATAGATATATACAGACTAATACACCCTCAAAAAGCTGAATATACATTCTTCTACAATGTGCATGGAACATTCTCCAGAACAGATCATATTTTAGGTCACAGAGCAAACATTAATAAATTAAAAAGAGAAATAATTAAAAACTGCTTCTCAGACCAAAAAGATACAAAATTAGACATCAATAACAAGATAAAGGAGAAAAAAAAATCATACATTTGGAAGCTGAACAACACCCTGCTTGAACATGAGTGGGTAATAGAAGAACTAAAAAAATGAAACAAAATAAATTTCTTGAAACAAATGACAATGAAAACACAACTTACTAAAACATCTGGGAAACAGACAAAGAGTAAATTTATAGCAATAAGCAATCACACCAAAAATAAAGAAAAAGAAAAAATGATAATTGACTCTCTGACCCAACATCCCCAACAACAAGTTGAAAAAGAACAGAAAGAAAACCCATCAACCTCTAAAAGAAATAAAATTATAAAAATTTAAGATGAAATAATCAGAAAAATAATTAAAACTATCAGCATGACCAGGTGTTGGTTCTTTGAAAAGGCCAATGAAATTGACAAACTACTAGCAAAATTAACAAAAAAAGACACAAGCAATCCAAATAAGAGGTGTGGGGGCAGTGTCACAACAGAACCAACTAAAATAAAAAGGTTGACAATGGAATATTATGGAAAACTATACTCAAACAAATACGAAAACTTAGAGGAAATGGATAACTACTTAGGAATTTACAATCTACCCAAACTGACACCGACGGAAGTACAACACCTGAACAGCCCATTGCAAAAGAAGAAATTGAATAGGTAATAAATCAACTTCCAACAAAGAAAAGTACTGGACCAGATGGTTTTACTAGTAAATTTTATCAAATATTCAGAGAAAAACTGTCACCAATTTTACATAAACTCTTTCAGAAAATAGAATTCTCCAAGAAACATTCTATAAATCAAACATATCCTTGATAACAAAGTCAGGAAAAGCGCCATGAAAAGAGAAGACTATAGATCAATATCTCTCATGGATATAGATGCGAAAATCCTCAGTTAATTCCAGGCCAGTAGAATCCAACAGTTGTTGTTGTTGTTGTTATGTGCCATTGAGTCGTTTGCTCGACCCTGTCCCAATCGCATTGCCTCTGACAAACCCATCCCGATTACCCCAGTCACTGAATCAATCCACCTCATAGAGGGTCTTCCCCTCCTGCGCTGTCCCTCTACCCTACCCAGCATGATG
>NW_006399766.1:69468-75406 GCF_000299155.1 Elephantulus edwardii | reverse complement strand
ACACCCATCCCGATTACCCCAGTCACTGAATCAGTCCACCTCATAGAGGGTCTTCCCCTCCTGTGCTGTCCCTCCACCCTCCCAAGCATGATGTCCCTCTCCAAGGACTGGTCCCTCCTTACAACATGTCAAAAGTATGTTAGATCAAGCCTCAGAATCCTTGCCTCCAAGGAGGTGCCCAGCTTAACCCTCTCCAGGATGAACCTCTTTATTTTTGTGGCAGTCCATGGTATATCTAATACTCTTCTCCAGCACCACAGCTCAAAGACATCAATTCTCCTTCTATCCTCCCTTGTTGTTGGCCAAATCTCTGATACATAAAAAGTGATGGCAAAGACCATAACCTGTATCAGATGCACCTTAGTTTCTGGAGAGACACCATTGCTCTTCAGTAATTTGAAGAGGTCTCTAACAGCAGACTTTCTCATCACATACATCATTTAATTTCCTGGCTGCTGTTGCCAAGACTGTTGACTGTGGAGCCAAGCAAACTAAAGCTGTGAACAATCTCAATCTCTTCACCATCCATCCTGCTGCTGCCGATTGGTCCAGTGCTGAAAATTTTTTTCTTGATATTGAGCCTCAACCTATATTGAAGGCTCCAGTCCTTGACTCTCTACAGCAAGCACTTCAGGTCCTCCTCAGTTTCAGCAAGCAGGATTGTGTCATCTGCATAACTCAGATTGTTGATAGATCTTCCACCAATCCTGACACGACATTTCTCCTCATAGTGCACAGCCTCCCAGATAATCTGTTCTGCATACAGAATGAAAAGGTATGGAGACAGGACACATCTGGTGTATGCCCTTCCCATTTTGAACCATGTACTGTTTTCTTGCTCTGTTCTAACGACTCCCTCTTGGTCCAAGTATAGGTTTTGCGTTAGCACGATCAGATGGTTTTACAAGAGAATTTTATCAAACATTCAGAGAAGATCTGTCACCAATTCTACGTAAACTATTTCAAGAAATAGAAAGAGATGGAATTCTCCCAGACTCAATTCTATGAATCAAACATATCCTTAATACCAAAACCAGGAAACGACACTACCAAAATAGAAAACTATAGGCCAGTATCTCTCATGAACATAGATGCAAAAATCCTGAATAATATCCTGGCCAATAGAATCCAACGATACCATGACAAAGTGGGATTCATAACAGGTATGCAAGGATGGTTCAGCATAGGAAAAGCAATCAATGTAATTCATCACAGTAGCAAAGCAAAGAACAAGAACCACATGATCATGTAAATTGATGCAGAAAAGGCCTTTGAAAATCCAGCACCTTTTCCTGATTAAAACACTCAGAAAAATAGGATTAGAGGTGAATTTCTTCAACATAGTAAAACGTATATACGGAAATCCAAGAGCAAAAATCTCAATGGAGAGAGATTGAAGGCATTCCCGTTGAGAACAGGAACTAGGCAAGGGTGCCCACTATCACCTCTCCTATTCAGTATGGTATTGGATGTCTTAGCAATAGCAATAAGGCAAGAGAAGGAAATAAGAGGTATCCGAATTGGCAAAGAGGAGTAAAATTATCTTTCTATGCAGATGATATGATAGTATACTTAGAAAATCCTAAAGACTCAGCAAGAAAACTACTGGACATAGTTGACCAATTCTGCAAAGTGGCAGGATATAAGATCAACATACAAAAATCAATTGGATTTCTTTATAGTGACAAAGAAAATACAGAACTGGATCTGAGAAAAACAAAACCCTTCACAATAGCTAATCACAAGATTAAATACTTGGGAGTAAACCCAACCATAACACTTCCATAATAGCTTGCCTCCGGAAGCCCTATGAACCCGGAAAGAGGATGAAAGGCACCCAAGTGTCGAGGACTCTCCTTCATAGGGTCGCTATGAGTCACTTGCGACAAGACAGCACTTAACAACAACAAACCTAACAAGAAACACTAAAGATCTATTCAAAGAAAATTACAAAACATTACTACAAGAAACAAAAAGAGACCTGGAAAAGTGGAAGAATATTCCTTGCTCATGGATAGTAAGAATCAATATTGTGAAAATGACAGTATTACCAAAGGCAACATGCACGTTCAATATAATCCCAATACAAATACAAATTCCTTTCTTCAACGAGATGGAAAAGGCAATCTCCAATTTCATTTGGAATGGAAAGAGACCTTGAATAAGCAAAGCACTCCTTAAGAAGAGAAACAAGGTAGGAGGCATCTCACTCCCTGATTTCAAATCCTATTACACTGCTGTGGTGGTCAAGACAGTGTGGTACTGGTATAATGACAGACACGCAGATCAATGGAATAGAATAGAGAATCAAGAAATCAGCCCATCTATCTATGGTCAATTGATTTTTGACAAAGAGATGAAATCATTTAAGTGGGGAAATGACAGCCTTTTTAACAAATTGTGTTGGCAAAATTGGAAAACTATCTGTAGAAAACTCAAGCAAGATCCAAGCCTCATTCCATACAAAAGCCAATTCAAAATGGATCATGGACCTAGGACTAAAACCAAGGACTATACATTTCATTAAAGAAAAGCTTGGAAGAGCTCTAGAAGTCCTAATCCACAACCTATACAGTCTTCCAAGCATCCTAAAAAATCTACAACCAGGAGAGGATAAAATAGATGAATGGGACTTTCTAAGAATCAAATCCCTATGCACATCTAAAAACTTCTCAAACAGAGTAAAAAGGGAAGCCACAGATTGGGAAAAAAATATTTGGTAATGACATGTCTGACAAGGGACCTCTATCTAGAATTTATAAAGTACTCGAGCACCACAAGACAAAGGTAAATCACCCAATTGAAAAATGGGTATAGGATATGAACAGACACTTCACCAAAGAAGACATTCAAATGGCCAACAAATACATGAGGAAATGCTCAAAATCCCTAGCGCTAAGAGAGATGTAAATCAAAACAACTATGAGATATCACCCCAGTAATAATAGCAAAATTTAACAAAACAGCAAACATCAAATGCTGACGATCTTGCGGAGACACTGGAACCCTTATTCACTCTTGGTAAGAGTGTAAAATGGTGCAACCACTATGGAAGGCTCTATGGCGATCTCTCAAAAAGTTGCAAACAGAAATACCATTTGACCCAGAAATTCCATTACTGGGAATATACCCTAAAGAAACCATAACCACCACCCAGGCGGATATATGCACACCCATGTTTATCACAGCTTTGTTCACAATAGCAAAGAGTTGCAAACAACCTAAATGTCTATCAACGTACAAATGGATAGAGAAGCTCTGGTATATTCACACAATGAAATACTACGCTGCATTGAAAAACAAGGAACTCATGAAATATTATTCAAAATGGGTGACCCTGGAGCACATTATGCTGAGTGAAATATCTCAGTCACAAAAGAACAGGTGCTTCATGATGCCATTATTTTAAAACAGGACTGACATCAGGGTTGGAGTGAAACTGAGTGTAAAATTGGATATATTATGTGTACTACATTGTAACAGATGAGGGAGAGAACTGTTTGAAAGCAATATATGATTAGGTATTATGGTTATGACAAGAGTCCAGAATGAAGGTTGCATAGTGGAGTGTACTCGGGGTGTTCGGGGTGGGGGTGGGGGTGGGAATTTTTCTTTTACTTTTCAAAAAAGAAGAGTAAACTTGGGGGATGGGTGGGCAGGGAGAAAAATGCAACAATGAATGTATGGAATCTAAAATCTCTGTAAATGTCCATGAAAATTTAAAAAAAAAAACAACCCTGAACAGTTAGGGAAACTGTGGTATATTCACACAATGGAATTCTACGCTGCTTTGAAAAATAAGGAACTCATGCAATATTATTCAAAATGAGTGACCCTGGAGGACACTGTACTTACTGAGTGAAATATCTCAGTAGCAAAAGGACAAATACTGCATAGTACCAATTTTGAAAAACAGGACTGACATCAGGGTTGGCGGGAGACTGAGAAAGAGGGGATAAATAATGTATATATGCTGCAATGAAACAGATGAGGGAGAAAACTGTTTAAAAGGGATATGTGATTAGGTATTATTGTCATGACAGGAGTCCAGAGCAAAGGCTACATAGTGGAGTGGACCTGGGGGGAGGGATTGTAAAACAATGAAAGAATTTTTCTTTCACTTTTCAAAGAGAAAAGTGTACTGGGCAGGGAGAAAAGTGCAACAGTGAATGAAATGAAATCCAAAGTCTCTATATTTTCATTAAAATTAATTAAAAAATTTTAAAAACGGGACAGGTGGTGCATGGTGCCACTATTGTAGGATGAGACTGACATAGGGGTTGGGGGGGAACTGAGAAAAAATAGATAAATTATGTATAATGCATTGAAACAGATGAGAGAGAGAATTGTTTAAGTGATATATGATTGGGTATTATGGTTATTACAAGAGTCCAGAATGAAGGTTGCATAGTAGAGTGTACGCAGGGTGGGAGGGAGTAGGGATTCTATACCAATGAAAGAATTTTTCTTTTACTCTTAAAAGAGAAGAATGAACTGGATGGGAGGGGTGGGTAGGTAGAAAAGTGCAACAATGAATGAATGGAAATCCAAAATCTCTGTAAATTTTCATAAAAATTAACACTAATAATAAAAAGTAAAAAAAAAAACAAGCACACAACACCAGGATTAGTCAATATAAGAAAAACAATCAGTGTAATTCATCATATTAACAAAGCAGGGTGGGGGAACAGAGCAAAGAACAAGAACCACATGGCCCTATCAATTGATGCAGAAAAAAATCTTTCACAAAATCCAACACCATTTCCTGATTAAAAGACTCAGCAACATAGGAATAGAGGGGAATTTCCTTAACATACTGAAAAGTATATATGCAAAATCAAGAGCTAAAATAATTTTCAATGTAGAGATATTAAAGCCATTCCCTTTGAGAACAGGAAGTAGACAAGGATGACCATTATCACCTCTCCTATTCAATATTGTATTGAAAGTCTTAGAGAAATAAGAGACGGAAGTAAGAGGTAGCCAAATTGGAAAGAGGAGGTAAAACTAGTTCTATATACAGATGATATGATAGTATACTTAGACATCCCTAAAGACTCAGCAAGAAAACTACTGGACATAGTCGACCAATTCAGAAAAGTAGTGGGATACAAGATCAACATAAAAAATCAGTTGCATTTCCCTCCAGCAACAAAGAGAATAAAAAAAAGGAGCCAAGAGAAACAATGTCCATTACAATATCTAATTCCAAGATGAAATACTTGGGAGCAAATCTAACTAGATACTCAAAACATCTAAACAAAGGAAATTGCAAAACATTACTACAAGAAACAAAAAGAGACCTGGGAAAATGGATGAATATACCATGCTCATGGATAGGAAGACTCAATATCATGAAAATGACAATTCTACCAAAGGCAGTCTACAGGTTCAATGCAATCCCAATATAGATACCAATTTCATTCTTCAACAAGATAGAAATGACAATTCCCAATTTTATTTGTAATGGAAAAAGACCCTGAATAAGTAAAGTACTCCTGAAAAAGAGAAATACTGTAAGGAGCATGACACTCCCTGATGTTAAATCCTACTACACAGCTGAGGTGATCAAGACAGCATGGTGCTAGTACAGTGACAGACACTTAGATTAATATAGAAATTTTAATAGAACATAATTGAGAGTCCAGAAATCAGTGCATCTACCTAAGCTCAACCGATTTTTGAAAATGAGATGAAATAAGTTAAATGGGGAAATAACAGCCTTTTTAACAAATAGTATTGGAAAATTGGAAAACCATCTGTAGAAAAATCAAGTAAGGCCTAGACCTAACACCATAAAGAAAACCAACTCAAGGACCTAGGAATAAAACCAAAGACTATAGGAGAAATGTGGGGTCAAGATTGGTGGACGATTTGTCAACAATCTGTGTTATGCAGATGACACAACCCTGCTTGCTGAAACTGAAGAGGACCTGAA
>NW_006399766.1:67281-69368 GCF_000299155.1 Elephantulus edwardii | reverse complement strand
CATCCATCCTGATGCTGCCAATTGGTCCAGTGGTGAGAATCTTTGTCTTCTTGACATTGAACCTCAGTCCATACTGAAGGCTGCAGTCCTTGACCCTCTGAAGCAAGTGCATGAGGCCCTCCTCAGTTTCAGAAAGCAGAGTTGTGTCATCTGCATAACGCAGATTGTTGATAGACCGTCCACCAATCCTAACGCCACACTTCTCCTCATAGAGCCCTGCCTCTCGGATAATCTGCTCTGCAAACAGGTTGAAAAGGTATGGAGATAGGACACATCCCTGGTGCACACCCTTCCCAATTTTGAACCAGGCAGTGTTGCCCTGTACTGACGACTGCCTCTTGGTCCAAGTATAGGTTTCACATTAGCACGATTAAATGTTCTGGGATTCCCATTCTTCTCAGAGTCAGCCACAGTTTGTTATGATCCGCGCAGTCAAATGCCTTTGCATAATCAAAGAAACACAGATAGATATTCTTCTGGTATTCTCTGCTTTCAGCTAAGATCCATCTAACATCAGCTACAATATACCTAGTACCATGTCCCCTTCTAAACCCAGCCTGGACTTCTGGCAATTCTCTGCTGATGTGCTGTTCCAGTCACTTTTGGGTAATGTTCAGTAGAATCTTGCTTGCATGTGAAATCAATGATATTGGTCTGTAGTTTCCACACTCAGTTGGGTTACCCTTCTTTGGAATGGGAACAAATACAGATCTCTTCCGGTCAGTTGGCCAAGTGGTTGTTCTCCAGATTTCTTGGCCCAACTTGGTGAGCACATCCAGTGCAGCATCTGTTAGCTGAAATATGTCAATTGGTTTACCATCTATTCCGGGGGCCTTATTTTTTGCTATTTCCTTCAAAGCAGCTTGAACTTCTTCCTTCATCACCATAGGCTCTTGCTCAAATGCTATTTCATGAAATTCCTCTGTATCTGCCAATTCCTTTCGATAAAATGACTCAGTATATTCCTTCCATCTTCTTTTGATACCTCCTGGATCATTTAACATTCTGCCTAAAGCATCATTGATTGTTGCAACTCTAGGTTTGAATCTGTTCTTCAGTTCCTTGAGCTTAAGAAATGCTGAACGAGTTCAGCCCTTTTGATTTTCTGACTCTATCTCCTCGCACATTTCATTGTAATATTTTGCTTTGTCATTCCGTGCTGCCTTTTGGAATCTTCTGTTCAGCTCTTTAGTATCTTGAATTCTTCCTTGTGCTTTGGCTTCTCTACATGCCGGTGCAATCTTCAGAGTTTCTTCTGACATCCATTTTGGTCTTTCCTTCCTCTTCTGTCTTTGTAATGACCATTTGCACTCTTCCTGGATGATACGTTTAACATCCTCCCACAACTAATCTGGTCTTCGTTCATTAGTGTTCAAGGCCTCAAAACTGTTCCTGAGATGATTCTGAAATTCAGGTGGGATGAAATTAAAGTCATATTTTGGCTCCTGTGGATTCGGTTTAATTTTCCTCAGCTTCAGCTTGAGCTTGCGTATGAGTAGTTGGTGGTCTGTTCCACAATCAGTCCTGGCCTTGTTTCACAGATGATACTGAGCTTCTCCTGCGGTTTTTTCCACAGATGTAATCGATCTGATTCCTTTGCATACCATCAGGTGAAATCCATGTGTATAACCTGCGTTTATGTCTCTTAACAAACTTATTTGCAATGAATAAGTCATTCATTGGGCAAAATTAAATCATTCTATCTCCAGCTTCATTTCTGTCACCAAGTCCATGTTTCCCAACTACTGATTCTTCTTCCCTGTTCCCAACTTTTGCATTCCTGTCGCCCATTATTATCAATTGCATGTTCGATCTATCTCTGACTGTAAGAGTTGGTAAAAATCATCTATTTCTTCTTCTTTGGCTCTGGTTGTTGGTGCATATATCTGAATGATAGTGTTGTTCACTGGAATTCCTTGTAAGCATATGGATATAATCCTATCACTCACAATGTTGTACTTCAAGATGGATCTAGAAATTTCTTTTTTAACTATGAAATCAACTCCATTTTTCCTCACCTTTTCATCTCCAGAATAATATATCATATGATCATCTGACTCAAAATGCCCCATGCCAGTCCATCTCAT
>NW_006399766.1:65690-67181 GCF_000299155.1 Elephantulus edwardii | reverse complement strand
GCTATTTCAGAAGTGGGTGGCCAATCCTTCTTCCTAGTCTGTCTTAATCTGAATGTTCAGATTTAGAGGAGTATCTGACAGACAGCAATTTGTGGGGCACTCTTATTTTAGGACATTAAATACTTGATCTAGAGCAGAAATAGATTGCCTGTTCATCATCAAAATATTTTATATAAAATTTTATGATTTATTTCTAAACTATTAGTGACCTTTAAATTTTCTATAACTTAGCTCATTGGACTTTAGAAAATTTTTCTTTATTGTCATTTTAATAGAATGTACTATATTGAAAGGAAAAAACCTTAGAGTATGTACTGCTTGAGAACAATGACTATCACCGTTTTACTAATCTTTGTGTCATTGTTATTGTGTACCATTGAGTTAGAATCAATTCATAGCTGACCCTCCAGCAGCCTTTCAGGGGCTATAAATTGCGTGGGAGGAGATTACTCCTCTTTCTCCCTTTGAGCAGCTGGTGGATTTGAACTGAACACCTTTGTGTGGACAGCAAAACTCCTTACCAATAAGCTATCAGAGCTCCCTGTATATTCAGCATATAATAGCAAATATTTATTGACTAAAAGAACAAAGTTCAACAAGGTCCTTCAGTTTGTGAACCTTACATTTGGATGCACTGTTTATAATATATATAACATTAAAACTCACACTCATTGCCGTCAAGTGGGAAGTGACTCATAGCTACCTCTCCAGTAGACTTCTCCCCCCGCGCCCCCAGAGGCTGTAAAATGCACAGGTAGAGATAGCCCTTAGAGACCCTTAAGGTTTTAACCTAACGGTGGAAAGGTGCCACCTTTGGATTAACAGTGCAACTCGCTACAGACTATGTAACCAGAGCTCCTGGGAGCTGCTAAGAATGTGGGGCAGGGACTGCCATGTAACAGTATCACAAAGATAAGCATGCAAAGGAAGAGATCAGACAATTACAGAATGGTTGTCCTTAAATCACCAAGTTACTGGTTAGAGGCCAGAGAATTCAATATGCAGATTTATTTTTACTGTTAAAAGAAAAATAAACTCCATCCTTGTTTAAGTTGCTGTAAGTTGAATGTTATGTTGCTTGTAACTTTAAATATCCCAGACAGACACCTTAGTTCCCCAAAGACCCACAGCCCTGTTTAGCTATCCATATGTGGAGGAGTCTGGAGCACTAGATTTGAACAATAATGCAGTAACAGGTCTTGCCTGATCAGAAAAAAAAAGTTTTCCCATAGCAACGGAGAAGCAAGAGAACTCTTTGTTCAGTATCTTTTCTAAGATAGAAGAGGGAAGAAGGAAAAGTCAGGAGCATTTTTTTATTAAGTGCTAGTACTGAGTCATTGTATAGAAAGGAATTGGCAGATACAGAATAATTTAATGAAATAACATATGAGCAAGAGCCTATGGTGATGAAGGAAAAAGTTCAAGCTGCTTTGAAGGAAATAGCAAAAAATAAGGCCCCAGGAATAGATGGTATACCAATTGAAGTATTTC
>NW_006399766.1:59734-65590 GCF_000299155.1 Elephantulus edwardii | reverse complement strand
TGGGATGGGAGTGTCAGAGACAGTGCAATTGGCACAGGACAGAGCAGAGTTTAGGGCTGTTGTACATAGGGTCGCTATGAGTCACAAGCGACTCGACGGCACATAACAACAACAACAATAAACTTCATTAGAGAAAAGCTTGTAAGAACTCTAAAAGCCCTAATCCATGGTATGAACAGTCTTTAAAGCGTAATGAAAAACCTACAACCAGAAAAGGACAAAATAAATGAATGGGACCTTCTAAGAATCAAATCCCAATGAGCTTAAAAAACTTCTCCAACAGAGTGAAAAAAGAAAGCCACAGACTGGGGAAAAATATTTGGTAATGTCATATCTATTAAGGAACTCATATATAGATGCTTTCAAATAATCTATTCAACATTTTATAATTTTCTGGCTTATCGTCAATCATAAAACCATGTACTTAAAATGCCTGTGTAGTAATACAGTAATATGTTCAGTATGCTCAATATATCTTTCCAAAACTTAAAAAAAAAAAAGTATAGAATACTCCAGCACCTCAAGAAAAAGGTAAACAACCCAATCACAAAATGGGCACATGATATGAATCAATACTTCACCAAAGGAGACATTCAGATGGCAAACAAACACATGAAGAAATGTTCAAAATCCCTATCAGAGAGATGCAAATCAAAACAACTATGACATATCATTTCACCCCAGCAACAATAATCAAAGTTCAACAGAGCAGCAAACAATAAATGCTGGCAAGGTTATGGAAAGATTAGAAATCTTATTCACTGCTGGTGGGAGTGTTAAACGATTCAACCACTATGGAAGGCGGTTTGGTGCTTTCTCAAAAGTTGGAAATACAAATATCATTTGATCCAGCAATTCCATTACTGGAAATATACCCCAAAGAAACCAGAACCGCCATCCAAACAAATATATGCAGACCCATGTTTACTGCTGCATTATTTATAATAGCAAAGGGATGGATATTACCCAAGTGCCCATCAAGAAACATTTGGATAGAAAAACAATGACATATTCACACAATGGAATAATATGCAGCACTGAAAAACAATGAACTCATAAAATGTTACACAAAATGAGTGACCCTGGAGGACATTATGCTGAGTGAAATATCTCAGTTATAAAATGTTAAATACTGCCTAACACCACTGTTACAAAGCAGGTCTGGCATTGAGGGTTGGGAGAAGAATAAGATAAAAATTATAATGAACATTGCATTGTAATAGATAAAGGAAAGAACTGTTTAAAAGGAATATATGATTAGGCATTATGCATATAACAACAGTCCAGAATAAGAGGAATCTTGTGAAGAGGACTAGGGGTAGGAAGGTAATTGTGCAACAAAGAATGAATTTTTTTTTTAAGTGAACTGGCAGAGTGGGTAACTGGGGTAAGCCTCATTGCTCCAGTTTCTTCAGGGGTCTTCCTCTCCTGTGCTGTCTTTCCACCCTTCTGGGCATGATGTCTTTCTCCAAGGAGCAGTCGCTCCTTACTACATGCCCAAAGTAGGTGAGACAGAGCTTCAAAATCCTAGCTTCCATAGAGAAACTGGGTTTTATTCTCTTCAAGACAGACCTATTTGTTTTCTTGGCAGTCCATGTTATGTTCAAAACTCTTCTCCAGCACCACATTTCGAAGGCATTGATTCTTCTCCTGTCATCCTTAGTCATTGTCCAGCTCTCTGATGCAGCTCAAGTAACTGTGAAGACCGTGCCCTGGTTTAGGCGTACCTTGGTCTCTAGACTAACATCATTACTTTTCAGTACTCAGAAAAGGTCCCTGACAGCAGATTTACCCAATGCAATTCATCTTTTAATTTCTTGACTACTGGTTCTAAGAGTGTTGATTGTGGAGCTGAGAGCAAGCTTTAATTGTTAACCTCAATCTCTTCTCTGTCTATCATGGTGATGCCAATTGGCCCAGTGGTGACGATCTTTGTCTTCTTGATGTTGAGCTTCAATCCATATTGAAGACTATAGTTCTTGACCTTCTACAGGAAGCGCTTCAGGTCCTCCTAAGTTTCAACAAGCAAGGTTGTGTCATCAGCCTAACACAGATTGTTGATGAGTCTTCCTCCAGTCCTGATGCCACATTCCTCCTCATGAAGGCCTGCTTCCCGAGTGATCTGTATATACTTTGAAAAGGTATGGAGACAGGATGCATCCCTGATGACACTCCTTCCCTGATTTTGAACCATGCAATGTTTCCCTACTCCATTCTGAGGACTGCTTCCTGGTCCAAGTCTAGGTTTCACATAAGCACAATCAAGTGTTCTGGGATTCCCATTTTCCTCAAGGTTAGCCATAATTTGTTGTGATTTATAGTCAGATGCCTTTAGTGAGTTAATGAGTCACAGATAGACATTCCTCTGGTAATCTTTGCTTTCTGCCAAGATCCATCTGACATTGACAATAATGTCTCTAGTGCCATGACCTCTTCTAAACCCAGAAATATAATTCTGATAGTTCTCTATCAATGTACTTCTCCCGGCATTTCTGGATAATGTTCAGCAGGATTTTGCTAGTGTGTGATATTAGTGATATTGTTCAATATTTCCACACTCTTGGGGGTCACTTTTTATTTAAATGGGAATAATTATGGATCTCTTCCAGTCAGTTATCCAGGTAGTTGTCCTCCAGATTTCTTGGCACTATTTCTATGAGGAGAAGTGTGGTGCCAGGATTGGTGGAAGATCATCAACAATTTACATTATGCAGACGACACAACCCTGCTTGCTGAAAGTGAGGAGAACTTGAAGTGTTTGCTGCAGAAGGTCAAGGACTACAGCCTTCAATATGGATTGAGGCTCAATATCAAGAAAACAAAGATTCTCACCACTGGACCAATTAGCAGCACCAGGATGGATGGTCAAGAGATTGAGATTGTTCTCATCTTTAGTTTGCTTGGCTCCACAGTCAACACTTTTGGCACCAGTAGCCAGGAAATTAAAAGAAGTATTATGATGGGAAAGTCTGCTGTTAGGGACCTCTCCTTAGTACTGAAGAACAATGGTGTCACTCTGGAGACTAAGGTGTGTCTGATACAGACCATGGTCTTCGCAATCACTTGTTATGCATCAGAGAGTTGGACAATGACCAAGGAGGATAGAAGGAGAATTGATGCCTTTGAGCTGTGGTGCTGGAGAAGAGTATTGAGTGTACTATGGACTGCTAAGAAAACAAACAGGTTCATCCTGGAGAGGGTTAAATCGGGTTGTTCCTTGGA
The DNA here is from genome assembly GCF_000299155.1 of Elephantulus edwardii. Lineage (NCBI taxonomy): Eukaryota > Metazoa > Chordata > Mammalia > Macroscelidea > Macroscelididae > Elephantulus > Elephantulus edwardii. The sequence continues at coordinate 62,368 of NW_006399766.1, read as the reverse complement.
GGCAAGGATTCTGGGGCTTTGTCTGACATACTTTGAACATGTTGTAAGGAGGGACCAGTCCTTGGAGATAGACATCATGCTTGGGAGGCTGGATGGACAGCACAGGAGGGGAAGACCCTCTATGAGGTGGATTGATTCAGTGACTGGGGTAATTGGGGTGGGTATATTGGAGACGGTTTGATTGGCACAGGACAGAGCAGGGTTTAGGGTTGTTGTACATGGGGTCGCTATGAGTTGCAAGCAACTCGATGGCACATAACAACAACCTGGTGATCACATCCAGGGCAGCATCTGTTTATTGAAATATATATGTTGATATTTCATCAATTTCTGGGGCTTTATTTTTTGCCAAGTCCTTCAGGTTAGCCTGAACTTCCTCCTTCATCACAATTTCTTCTTGATCATATGCTGAAACTGACCCAGGACAGGGCTGGCTTCAGAACTATTGTACATAGGATCACTAAGAGTCACAGGCAACTCGACAGCACATAACAACAACAGATTTTTAATAAAGCTAATATCTTTATTGTGTTTTAAGTTTAGTATTTAATTTTAGAGGTAGGCTCACAGCTCCAGCTCAGGTAGTTGTTTATTTACTCTAAGTAACTCTTGTCAGGGTCAGTGAAGTTGGACTATGACTCATAGCAACCCTATGAACAACAGATCTGAACTTAAGTGAATGCAAATCACACCCCAACTTTGATAACAACAAGGAGAAAGGTTTTCTAATGAGTTAGGGCACAGGTCAGAGGAACAACTCTGATGGCTGTTTGTTGTTGTTATGTGCTGAGTCACCTGTGACTCATTTTCCAAATATTGTGGAAGTTACCTAATTATTCTGTTGGTTTTCCCCATGAGTTGATATAGAAAAAGTGAGACTTCTCAAACATAACATCATTGCCTTACAAAACACAAAAGGTACAAAGTGTATGTTGCTGCTGTTGTTATTATGTACCATTAAGTAAAAGCCAACTCACAGCTGACCCTCCAGTGAGTTTTCTGAGGCAGTAGTAAATTGCATGGGAGCAGATTCCCTATTTTATCCTGTGGAGCAGCTATGAGTTAGTATTCAAGCCTCATGTCTTTGGGTTGGTAGTTCTTAGGTACCTTCGACTCAACTAAAAATATGAACAATGGCTCTGAACCTTGCCTTATCCTGACCACCTCACCACCTCTGACATAACCAGCCCCACATTGCCACAGTGACTGTCGATCTATCTCATCCAGGGTCTTCTTTTCCTGCACTGACCTTCCCTTCTTCCAAACTTGATGTCTTCTCCAAGGACTGGCCTCTTCTGACAACATCCCCCAAGTATGTAGGATAGAGTTTAAAAATCCTTGCCTCGAAGGAACAACCTGTTTTCACCCTCTCCAAGACAGACCTGTTTGTTCTCTTTGCAGTTCATATTAAGTTCAATACTCTTCTCCAGCACCACAACTCAAAGGCATCAATTCTTCTGTCATACTTATTAATTGTCCAGGTCCCAGATCTATAGCAAGAAAAAAATTTAAGAGGGCCATGACCTAGGTTAGGCACACTTTAGTCTCTAGACTGACATCATCGCACTTGAGCACTCTTGAGATGTGGTTGACAGTACATTTTCCCAGTGTAACTTGTGCTTTGATGTCCTGACTGCTGTTGCAAGGGTGTTGATTATGGATCCGAGCAAGATGAAATTGTTGTAACTGTGGCCCAGGTGTGAGAATCTTTGTTGTCTTCATGCTAAAATGCAAAACATATTGAAGGCTGCAGTCCTTGATCTTCTACAGCAAACACTTCAAGTCCTTCTCAGTTTCAGGAAGCAAGGTTGTATCATCTGCATAACACAGGTTGTGGATGAGTCTTCCTCCAATTCTGATGTCACATTCTTGTTTATAAGATTCACCCACTTGAATGATTTATTCAGTACATCTATTGAAAACGTGTGGAGAATACATCCTTTCCTGATTTTAAACTGTGCAGTATTCCTTTGAAAAACAGTTTTTTGGTCTAAAATAATCAAGTATTCCGATATTTCTATTCTTCTCAATGATAGCCATAATTTGCTGTGAGCCACACAGTCAAATGCCTATGCATAGTTGACAAAACACAAATAGATATCCAGGAACTCTGTTTAAGACCCATCTGACATCAGAAATTATATCCCTGGTGCCATGGCCTCTTTAAAACCCAGTTTTCATTTCTGGCAATTCTCTGTCGTTGTACTCTTCTAATTGTTTTTAACAAACTGTGGCTGACTTTGATAAGAATGGGAATCCCAAACACTTGATTGTGCTTATGCAAAACCTATACTTGGACCAGGAGGCAGTTGTCAGAACAGAGCAAGGAAACATTGCATGGTTCAAAATTGGGAAGGGATGTGTCCTATCTCAATATCTTTTCAATCTGTATGCAGAACAGATTATCAGAGAGTCTGGGTTCTGTGAGAAGTGTGCATCAGGATTGGAGGTAGACTCATCAACAATCTGCATTATGCAGATGACACACCCAGCTTGCTGATACTCAGGAGGACCTGAAGTGCTTGCTGCCAAAGGTCAAGGACTGTAGCCTTCAATATGGATTGAAGCTCAACATCAAGAAAACAAAGATCTTACCACTGGGCCAATTGGCAGCATCATGATAGATGATGAAGA
>NW_006399766.1:21382-53379 GCF_000299155.1 Elephantulus edwardii | reverse complement strand
GAGAGGGACATCATGCTTGGGAGGGTGGAGGGACGGTGCAGGAGGGGAAGACCCTCTATGAGATGGATTGATTTGGTGACTGGGGTAATCAGGATGGGTGTGTCAGAGGCAGTGTGGTTGGCGCAGAATAGAGCAGGGTTTAGGGCTGTTGTGCATAGGGTCGCTATGAGTCGCAAACGACTCAACAGCACATAACAACAATGACAGTATCAATTCTAAAGACTTTGACCTCTCAGGTTTATTCTGAAATCTTTCAACATGGCACTAGATTGTCAGAAGGCTCACTCAACAGAAACCCTGAGGTCTAGAGAAAGGAAAATACAAAGGTGTGAGGGCTTTACCTGGAAATGAGGAATTTACCTTTTACTCTCAATGGTTTGACTATTGTAGATGCCCACTGGGATTGGGACTATGATGAATGAAGTTATGATGCAGACCAGCAACAGTGAAGAGGAGCATTGAGACTTCTTAATAATTTGCATATATGAGATGGATCTTTGTGCACATGCATTATCTCCTTGAGAACTGACAGCTACTGTAACTCTTGTAATGGGAATTACTGCTAATCCTAACAGATTCTCAAAGGGCCTGAGACCCAATAAATTTGCAGGAATTCTCTTCTGATCATTCTGACAGAATTCAAGAAGCAGATGATTAGCCATTTCAGCCATAAGGGGATGCTGCACAGACATTTTCTAACAGCCCCCAAACAATTATAGCTTTGATTTGCATCTGGTACCTTGAGCATTTCTTCATGAATTTGTTTACCATCTTAATGATTTCTTTGGTGAAGCGTCTTTTCATATCCTCTGCCCCATTTTGTAATTGGATTATTTTCCTTTTCTTATTGAGGTGTTAGTGTTTTCTGTAAATTTTAGAGATTGTTGCCAAATATATTTTCCCAGTCTGTAGCTTCTCCATGGGAGAAATCTAATTTATCCTCCGCAGATTGTGCATTTTCAGTTCTATTTGATACTCTGTGCCATACATTGCAGCCTGTAAGTTTGTTCAAATGAAAAACCTATATTCTTTGTGAAATTTCACTCAAATAGCAATAAAAAACATTAAAAACAAAAATCTTGAAGGCTGATATAATGACCCAATAGCACTATTTAGCCTATTGTAGCCTTATCTTGACATTTTAAAATTCCTGCCTCTTATTAAACTTGTCTTATTTAAATGTGCGTTATTTTTGTCTATAGAATGGCAAAGGTGATCTTGTTGTTACATGCCATCGCGTTGCTTGATACTTATAGCGACTCTATGTACAAGAGCCCTAACTAAGCCCTGATATATTGTCTCCAACACAACTACAACTACTGCTGTAATTACTGAATTGATCAATCTCATTGACGATCTTTCTCTCCTGTGCTGTACCTCCACTCTCCCAAACATGATTGCCCCTCTCCAAGGACTGGTCTCTCCTTGCAACATGCCCAAAGTATGATAGAGAAAGCTTCCTAATTCTTGACTCCAAGGAGCAGTTAGGCTTCACCCTCTCTAAGACAAACCTGTTTGTTCTCCTAGGAGTCCATTGTATATTCAACAGTCTTCTCCAGCACCACAGCTCAAAGGCATCAATTCTCTATCTTCCAGCTCTCTAAAACATAGCACACAATTGTGAAGACTATAGCCTGGATCAGGCGCACTTTATTTTCCAGCCAGATGTTGTTGCTCTTCCATAGTCTGGAGAGGTCGCTGACAGCTGACTTTCCCAATGCAATTCATCTCTTGATTTCCTGGATACTGGTACCAAGAGTATTGACTGTGGAGCCAAGTAAACGAAAACCATTAACTGTCTCAATCTCTCTACCATCCATACTGATGCTGATGTTAAGCTTCAATCCATATTGACGGCTGCAGTCCTTGATAATGATTTATTCATTGCAAATACCTTTTATGAGAAACACAAACGCAGGCTATACACATGGATTTCACCTGATGGTATGCATAGGAATCAAATCTATTATATTTGTTGAAAGAACCACTGGAGAAGCTCAATATCAGCTTTGAAAACCAGGCCAGGTGCTGATTGTGGGAGGACAGACCCTGACTACTCATATCCAAGTTCAAGCTGAAGCTGAAAAAAATGAAATCAAATTCACAGAAACCAAAATTTGACCTTAAGTCTATCCCACTCGAATTTCAAAACTATCTCAGGAACAGGTTTGAGGCCTAGAGCACCAATGAGCATAGACCAAATGAGCTGTGGGAGGGTATCAGGAATATCATCCACGAAGAATGCAAAAGATCATTACAAAGGCTGAAGAGGAAGAAAAGACCAAAATGGATGTCAGATGAGACTCTGAATATTACATTAGAGCACCAAGAAGCCAAAGCTAAAGGAAGAAATTAAAGAGCTTGACAGAAAATTTCAGAAAATTGGTAGTTCATGATGACAAAGCAAGATACTATAATGAAATGTGCAAAGAGCTAGAGTAAGAAAATAAAAAGGGCCGAACTCCCTCAGCGTTTCTTAAGCTGAAAGAATTGAAAAACAAATTCAAGCCATGAGTGGCAATATCTAAGGATGCTTTGGGTTAAATGACCCAAGAAGTAAAATAGATGGATAATAACTAGTAAAATATGTTTAAGTGTCCAAAGTAGAAAGGGAGGGGGCAAAGGAGCTGAGGCAGGGAAATTATAAGGTTACAGAGTTTGGTGCAGGCAGGGAGGAAGTGAAGGATTTACAAAAGATCCAGTAGGGATTTGAAAAAAACAAGATAATAGTGAGTAGGCATAGATAAATTTTATGACACAATATGTGAGAATAATCAGATGAAACACAATGTGAATGGAGGAATGTGTGAAATACAAGGTATATGAGAGGAAAAATAAAGAATTATGTGAAATATAAGGTATACTGGGGGAAAACCTTTAAACATTAAAAAGAGAACTCTAGGAAAAGTAAAAAAAAAAGAAGAAGAAGAAGATGGAAGGAGTACACAGAATCACTGCACTACAAGGAATTGGCTGTGACACAGAAGAATTTCATGAAATAATATACGAGCAAGAAAGTGTGGTGATGAAGGAGAAAGTTCAAGTTGCTCTGAAAGAATTGATAAAAAACTAGGCTCCAGGAGTTGACAGCATACCAATTGAGATATTTCAGCAAAAAGATGCTTTCCTGGATGTGCTCACTAAGTTGTGCCAAGAAATCTGGAGGACAGCCTACTGGCCAGCTAACTGGAAGAGATCTATATTTGTTCCCATTCCAAAGAAAGGTGACCTGACAGAGTGCAGAAATTATCAAACAATATTATTAATATCACATGCAAGCAATATTATGCTGAAAATTATCCAAAAATAACTGGAGCAACACATCAGCAGAACTTCCAGATGTGCAGGCTGGGTTTAGAAGAGGTTGTGGTACTAGGGATATTATAGCTAATGTTAGATGGATCTTGGCAGAAAGCAGAGAATACCAGAAGAATGTCTATCTGTGCTTCATTGACTATGCAAAGGCTTTTGACTGTGTGGATCACAATATGCTGTGGATGACTCTGAAAAGAATGGGAATTCCAGAACATTTGATTGTGCTTATGTGAAACCTATACTTGGACGAAGAGGCAGTCATCAGAACAGAGCAAGGAGACAGTGCATGGTTCAAAATTGGGAAGGGAGTCCACCAGGGATTTTTCTGTCTCCATACCTTTTCACACTGTATGCAGAACAGATCATCCGGGATGCTGTGCTGAATGAGGAGGAATGTGGCATTGGGATTGGTGGAAGATTCATCAACAACCGAGTTATGAAGATGACACAACCCTGCTTGCTGAAACTGAGGGGACCTGAAGTGCTTACTGCAGAAGGTGATAATCATACCTGGTGATCTAGTGGTAAGAAGCTGTGCTTCAATCCCAAAGGCACACAGTTTGAATTCATAGCTGCTTCACAGGAGATTGGCAGACTCTTCCCATGTGATTTTCTGCCTCTGAAAATCAGCAGTAGGGTCTCTTCCAATTTGAGGACACACAACAACAACATTCTTAATTTTAACCAGGCTTGGGGTGTTTAAAATCTCTTTCTCTATTTCTCTAGTTACTCAATTGCCAATTAGTTTATAAGGACACATCTCATATGAACTCAGAGAACATAGATGGGGAGAAAAACTTTATAGGCAATTGCTTTTTCAGAGGAATACCCTGAAGTTACCAACCTACTTTTAGTGGGAACCAACAATTTCCCCCATGTCCATTACAACACCTTCATCTCATTCCATCTCTCTGTGGATACAAGAAAGGATATGTGTTCAGCAGTTTCTAAAAGGCCTTTTATGAATAAATCTAACTAGAGACATAAAAGACATATACACAGAAAATTACAAAACATTACTACCAGAAACAAAAAGATCTCAAGAAAGGGAATAATATATGATGCTTATGGATATGAAGACACAATATTATGAAAATGACAATTCTACCAGAGACAATCTACAAGTTCAAGGCAGTCCCAGTACAGATACTAATTACATTCTTCAATGAGATGGAAAAGCAATTTCCTATTTAATCTGGAATGGAAAGAGGATTCTAATAAGCCAAACACTACTGAAAAAGAGAAACAAGCTAGGCAGCATCACACTCCCTGATCTCAAATCCTGCTACACAGCTATGGTGGTCAAGATAGCATGGTACTGAAACAGTGACAGACACATAGATCAATAGAATAGTATTGAGAACTCAGAAATCAGCTCATGAGCCTATGGACCAGGAGACAGAATCAGTTAAGTGAGAAAAGCACAAATGGCATTGGCGAAATTGGAAACCTATCTGCAGAAAACTTAAGCAAGAGCCTCACCTTATAAAAGAAAAACCAATTCAAAGTGGATCAGGGACCTAGAAGTACAAAGACCATAAAATTCATCAGAGAAAATCTTGGAAGAACTCTAGAAGCCCTAATCCACAATATGAACAATCTTTAAGGCATAATGAAAAACCTACAAGCAGAAGAAAATAAAATAGACAGATGAAACCTTCTAAGAATCAAATCCCTACGCACATCAAAAAACTTCTCTAACAGGGTAAAAAGGAAACCCACAGACAGGGAAAAATATTTGACAATAACATAACTAATAAGGGATTTATATCTAAATTTTATAGACTATTCCAGCACCTAGACAAGAAAAAAGGTAACCCAATCACAAAATGGGCACAGGATATGAATAGACACTTCACCAAGGAGGACATTCAAATGGTAAACAAACACATAAAGAAATGTTCAAAATCCCTATCTATCAGAGAGATGCAAATCAAAAGAACTATGAATTATCATCTCACCCCAGAAACAATAGCAAAGTTCAGCAGGCCAGCAAACAACAAATGCTCATGAGGTTGTGGAGATATTGGAACTCTGTTTGGTGGGAGTGTAAAATGGTACAACCACTATTGAAGGTGATCTGGCACTTTCTCAAAAAGTTGGAAATAGAAATATAATTTGATCCAGCAATTCCACTATTGGGAATATACCCTAAAAAACAGAGCCATAACTCAAACAGATATATGCACACCCATGTTTATTGCTGCATTATTCACAATTGAAAAGAGATGGAAGCAACCCAAATACCCATCAATAAACTAATGTGTAGAAAAACTATGGTACATCTATACAATGAAATACTACATAGCATTGAAAAACAATGAAATAATAACACATTATAGAACATGGGACAGCCTTGAGGACAGTATGCTAAGTGAAATATCTCAGTCACAAAAGTATAAATACTGCGTAACACTGCTGTTATAAAATAATACAAACATGGTGGGTTGGGGATGGAATGGGGAAAGCGTGGGTAATGAACACTGCATTAGAACAGATGAGGGGAAGAACTATCTGAAAGGAATATATTATTGAACATTCTATGTATGAGAACAATCTGGAACAAAGGGTGCATTGCAGGGTGGGCTGAGGGAGGGAAAGAGAAGGGGGTGGTAAAATGTGCAACAGTGAATAAATAAAAGAGGAAAAAATAAAATAAAAGGCCCTTTATATAGTTGCACTGATTGATGGTTGAAGGAAGCTTATATGCTCTTTTATGATTGTCAGCCCCCCCTCCCCGGTCTACATCGGTGCAAATGGCCCCTCAGAAGGAAGCAAAGAAATAAAATCTGTTAATTCACTAAAAGAAGGTGTTGGGTTTTTTCTTTTGGTATTCTTTACTTTCTTTTTTAAAAAAATATTTATTATTAATTTCAATGAAAATTTACAGAGACTTTGGATTTCCATTCATTCATTGTTGCACTTTTATCCCCTCCCAAACCTGCCCCCTAGTACACTACACTCTTGGAAAAGTAAAATTCTTTCATTGTTTCACAATCCCTCCCCCAAGGTCCACTCCACTATGCAGCCTTTGCTCTGAACTCCTGTCATGACAAAATACCTAATCACATATCCCTTTTAAACCGTTTTCTCCTTCATCTGTTTCAATGCATTATACATTATTGAACCTATCTTTCTTAGTCTCCCCCCAACCCCGAGGTCAGTCCTGTTTTACAACAGTGGCACCATGCAGTATTTGTCCTTTTGTGACTGAAATACTTCACTCAGCATAATGTCCTCCAGGGTTCACCATTTTGAATAATATTCCGTGGGTTCCTTGTTTTTCAATGCAGCATAGTATTCCATTGTGTGAATATACCACAGCTTCTCTATCCATTCGTTTGTTGACGGGCACTCTGGTTGTTTCCAGCTCTTTGCTATGGCCAACAAAGCTGCAATAAACATGGGTATGGTATTTCTCTCTGCAACTTTTTGAGAAAGCGCCATAGAGCCTTCCATAGTGGTTCCACCATTTTACACTCTCACCAGCAGTGAATAAGGGTTCCAGTTTCTCCGCAACCTCACCAGCATTTGTTGTTTGCTGTTCTACTGAGCTTTGCTATTCTTACTGGGGTGAGATGATATCTCATAGTTGTTTTGATTTGCATCTCTCTTAGAGCTAGGGATTTTGAACATTTCTTCATGTGTTTGTTAGCCATCTGAATGTCTTCTTTGGCGAAGTGACTGTTCATAGCCTATGCCCATTTTTCAGCTGGGTTATTTACCTTTATCTTGTTGTGGTGCTCAAGTATTTTATAAATTCTAGATATAAGTCCCTTATCAGACATGTCATTACCAAATATTTTTTTTCCAATCTGTAGCTTCCCTTTTTACTCTGTTGGAGAAGTTTTTGGATGTGCATAGGGATTTCATTCTTACAAGGTCTCATTCATCTATTTTATCCTCTCCTGGTTGTAGATTTTCCAGGATGCTTGGAAGACTATTTATGTTGTGATTAGGACTTCTAGAGTTCTTCCAAGCTTTTTTTTTTTAATGAAGCTTAAAGTCCTTGGTTTTAATCCTAGGTATATAATCCACTTTGAATTGGTCTTTATGTATGGAGTGAGGTGTGGATCTTGCAGATAGTTTTCCATTTTTGCCAGCACCATTTGTTAAAAAGGCTGTCATTTCCCCACTTAACTCATTTCAACTCCTTGTAAAAAATCAGTTGACCATAGGTAGATGAGCTGATTTCTGGGTTCTCAATTCTATTCCACTGATCAATGTGTCTGTCATTGTACCAGTTCCATGCTATCTTGACCACTACTGCAGTGTAGTAGGATTTTAAATCATGGAGTGAGATGCCTCCTACCTTGTTTCTTTTTAAGGAGTGCTTTGCATATTCTGGGCCTCTTTCCATTCCAAATGAAATTGGAGATTGCCCTTTCTCATTAAAGAATGGAATTGGTATTTATATTGGGATTGCATTTGAACATGTAAATTGCCTTTGGTAGTACTGTAATTTTCACAATATTTAGTCTTCCTATCCATGAGCAAGAGATATTGTTCCACCTCTCCAGTTCTCTCTTTGTTTCTTGTAATAGTGTTTTGTAATTTTTCTTTGAACAGATCTTTGTGCTTCTGGTTAGGTTTACTCCCAAGTATTTAATCTTGTGTTTAACTATAGTGAAGGGTATTGTTTTTCTCAGTTCCAGTTCTATATTCTCTTTGTCACTGTAGAAAAATCCAATTGATTTTTGTATGTTGATCTTATATCCTGCCACTTTGCTGAATTGATCAACTATGTCCAGTAGTTTTGTTGCTGAATCTTTAGGATTTTTTTAATATACTATCATATCATCTGCATAGAGAGATAATTTTACCTCCTCTTTGTCAATTTGGATACCTCTTATTTCCTTCTCTTGCCTTATTGCTATTGCTAAGACTTCCAATACAATATTGAATAGGAGAGGTGATAGTGGGCATCCTTGCCTAGTTCCTGTTCTCAAGGGGAATGCCTTTAATCTCTCTCCATTGAGAACAATGTTGGCTCTCGCATTTGCATATATCCTATTTACTATGTTGAAGATATTCTCCTCTACTCCTATTTTGTTGAGTGTTTTAATCAGGAAAGGGTGTTGGATTTTCTCAAAGGCCTTTTTTTTTGCATCAATTGATAGGATCATGTGGTTTTTGTTCTTTGCTATGTTAATGTGATGAATTCATCACATTAACAAAGAAGCTAACTTTGTATGATCTCTTTGTAAATATGATATCTTTTGCATGGAGGATATGATTCATTATATATATATAGTTGACAAACACTTCAAAGAAGGAAAAAACTTATTTATTATTTTTATTGGTATTTTAATGAAAGTTTACAGAAAACTTGAATTTCCAGTCATTCAAACAAATAACTTCTTGTGGTCCTTCAAATTCTCTTCTTCACAAGGTAGAATGAAATAAAAAGATGACTCGCTTTGTAGAAAGTGGAGATGCTGGCAACTGAGTAGCCCACATGAATAGATTTATAAGAAGAATGAACCAGGAGAGAACAAAACAAATGAATATGACCTTCTAAGGATCAAATCCCTACACACATCAAAAACCTTTTCCAACAGAGTAAAAAGGAAACCCACAGACTGGGAAAAATATTTAGCAATCACATATCGAATAAAGGACTTACATATGTAAAGAACCTCAACAAGAAAAAGGTAAGCAACTCATTCATAAAATGGTTACAGGAGAATAGACACTTCACCGAAGAAGACATTCAAATGGCAAATAATAAATGTTCAAAATTCCTAGCTATCCAAGAGATGCAAATAAAAACAACTATGAGATATTTCACCCCAGCAACAATAGTAAAGTTTTACAGGGCAGCAAACAACAAATGCTGGTGAGGTTGTAGAGATATAAGAGCTCTTATTCACTGCTCGTGAGAATGTAAAATGAAATAGCCACTATCAAAAGCAGTCTCCTGCTTTCTCAAAAAGTTGGAAATAGGAGTACCATTTGACCCAGCAATTCCACTACTGGGAATAAACCCTAAAGAAGCCAGAGACACAACTCTAACAGATGTATACACACCCATGTGTACAGAAAAACTATGGTACAGTTACATAATGGAATACTGCACAGTATTGAAAAACAATGAACTCATAAAACATTACACACCACGGGGGATCCTGGAGGACATTATGCCAAGTGAAATATTCCAGTAACAAAAGGACAAACTCTGCATAACACCACTGTTACAAAATAGAACAGATATGGGGGAGCTGGAGAGAGAATGGGGGAAAAGTGGAACAGATGAGAAAAAGTGTCTGAAAGAAATATATTATTATGGATATATATATATATATATCTGAAACAAGGGGTGCATTGAAGGATGGCTTGAGGGAGGGGAAAGGGGGAGAGAAAATATTCAACCACGAAAAATAAAATTTATATAAAAATGATGAACTAAGGTGTCAACCATGACTGGGTTTTTTTCGTAATCTGGTGAGTTAATAAAACCGTAACTGTTTTCAAATTGGGGAAAAAACCCAAAATGACACTCAAATTCGTTGCCATTGAGTCAGACCAACTCATTCTGGCCCTCAGCTGGTTTATGAAGCAGTAAATCACATAGAAGGAGAATTCTCATCTTTCTCCTTCATATCTGCTAGTGTATTTGGATTACCAAGAGGCACCATGACCTTTGGTTTAGCAGCACAGCTCCCTATAGACTACATCACCAGCTAAATTATGAGTCTGTTGCTACTCAATGACAAATAATTTATTAGATGCCACAATACCCTGAACATAATCCAGTTTTTCAGATTGTTCACTCAACATTTTGAGTAGTTAGGTGCAAAGGATACACCCCTGATGCATTAAGGGGAGTGTGTCATTTGGAGAATTCTCAAAATTTGAACTTTTCATTCTTGTGGGATGAAGACTCTCAACACACTTTGGGAAGCAGTGCTGTAATGGATAGTGTGAACATGAAATATTCAATATCCTTATTAGTCACCCCATCCTTTAGACTTAAACTTCTAAAGAATGGATGATCATGGTCATCTTAGAGTCTGTTACTTGATAAATAGACAGGCAATTTAGATATGCAGGTAGTTCAAAATGAGAGATGTGACAGAGGGCCCCAAAACTACCTATACTTTTGAAATTTACTAAAAGGATTAATGGAAAAGGACTCGTGGGATTCAATGTGTAATTGTACTCAAGACCAAGACTTACTAATAGCAACATGGTAAGGTACACAGCCAGGTCAAAAGGGCAAAGGATACATTCAGAAGAATCTTAAGAAATCCATGCTCTCTCCTTCCTATGAGAGGTCACAAAGAGAGCACTTCTCCTTCAGCAACAAAAGGACAGGAAGGCACTGTTTCTGCCCAGGAAGCCTTTTGAGACTCACAGTTTAGAGTTTTTATTCACTTCTGTACCCACAGAATTCTACTGCCTACCATGAACCAAAATTCCAGACTAAGTAGATGTACAGAATAACCATATTTTTTGCACAACTAGGACACACTTTCTCAGTTAAAGAAAAGTGGAAAAACTCCTGAAATCCAAACTGTCAGACATGGTAGACAGCAGTCTCCAAGTTGCTATTTGTTATCACCATTTTTTTGCACAGGAAAGGTTTTGATACCTCAAATAAAAGGATCAGAAATATTAAGAAACTTGATGAGCTAGAACAATGAGGTGAAACCAGGAAAGTGAAGCCTATTAAGGGAAAATGAGACGTGCATGCAAGTCCAAAAGATCAATGACTGGTGCTGGCTGTAGGAGGCCCAGCTTGACAGCAATTAATGTGAAAAACACCCAGGGGGCTTTCCTCCTCAACAGGAATTAACAGTGTTAACTGAGCCATTGGAAAAACTAATGGAATCTTATTCTAAATAAATGCAAGTGTCATGTCCAGATCAATGGAGGTAGCATTCCCCTGGTATTCTGACATAATCAAATATCATTCAGACAATGTATGTATTTCTGAGACAATTATTTTGACACAGATATGAATAGTAAGAGGCTTTCAGGGAACTGTGCATGTCAACAAGCTAACACTTGCAAGGAGCAGTCTTAACATCTTTGAAATGAAGTTTTGAAAGATTTTAAATGGCTCATAGTTATTCTCTTTTGTTGCATGTGGCAAAATTTTGACCAATGGGGGGAGGCAAATGCAAAATAAAAAGGAAAAGTAATTGTTGTTGTTAGATGCCTCCAAGTTGACTATGTTTCCTCGCAACCCTGTGAACAACACATCTGAACGTTGCTCTTTCCTGTGCCAGTCTCACAGTGTCTGATATGCTTGAGCCCATTGTTACAGTCACTGTGTCAATCCAGCTTATTGAGGATATTCCTGTCTTTCTCTTATCCTCTACCTTTCCCAGCCTGATGTCTTTTCCCAAGGACACGTTTCTGATAACATACTCAAAATATGTGAGATGAAGTTTCCCCATCCTTGCCTCTAAAGAGTGCCTTAGGTGCATTTCCTCCAAGACAAATTTGTTTATTCTTTTGATGGTCAATTGAATACTAATTTTTCTTCTCCAACACCACAATTCAAAGGCATTGATTCTTACTGTGTTATCCCAATTCATCATCCAACTTTCAGATGCATAGGAAACAACTGGGGGAGAAAAACCCTAAGGCTTGGATGAGGCACACCTAAGTCTTAAAATGGACATCTTTGCTTTTTTTGATATATATAAATTTTATATTGACTTGCTTACATAGGTATACATTGTGTTTTACACTATTCTTCATTCACATTGTGTTTCATAGAAGCATTCCCATGAATTATGTTTGATAAAATCACTCATCATTGGACTTTTCCCAGCATTAACCTGTCTTTTCAGGTCCCTGCTAGACCCTTCGCATATCCTTCACCCTCCTCCACCCACCAAACTCTGCAACCCTGTGGTTTTTCCCCTCCCTATCTTCACAGCTCTGCTTCCACTCCTTCCCCCTTTGGGTCCCCATAAATGTTTTACTATTTATCCTTATATTTTTACAATAATGGTCTTATGCATTATTTGTCCTTTATAAAACGGAATTAATTTAATCAGCATAATGTTCTTCAGTCTCTCCCAAGTTAGGTAGTATTTTTTGAAATCGTGTCTCTGAATCCTATTCTAGTGTTGTAGCAGGATCCATGGGAATACCCACAAACACTGTGTACTCATTCCATAACATTTCTTCATACATGTGCACTCTGATTTGGGAGCCCAAAACTTTTTCATTGGCAATATTGAGACTTGAAATTTCTCACCTCTTTTAGAAGTTATAGGACAAACATCAGGTCATTTTCTCAATGAGGAATGCTCTTAAATTTTAGTTGTGATTTCCAAAGACATTAGAAATTTCCTTTGTTCCATATACTTACCTGGCAGAGGAGATACCATGACCACAAAGGTGATTTTCCCAGGGTGAGGCTTTTCCATTGCACTCTAGATGTGCTGACCCCTGCAATTTTCCCAAATGTGGAAAGCTAGACTGCATAATTTGTGGTAGTGGGGGACTGCATTCACACTTTCCCCTGTAAAAAGAAAAGGAAGAGAAGAGAGAGAAGAGAGGAGAGAAGAGAAGAGAAAGAAGAGGAAAGAAAAAAGAAAAGAAGAAAGAAAAATATTTCCTTTGTTCCAACTAATATGAACTTTTAAGATTATACTGTTGTTGTATACCAGTGAGTCAAAATTGACCCATACATGACCCGATGTGGGTTTTCAGAGGCAGTAAATCACATAGGAAGAGAGCACTCACCTGAAAATATATTGATTTTCAGGAAGTCCTATTTAAAACCTCCAAAATATTCCTGGGAGATACAGCATTTTGGTTAATAGCATCTGAACCAGGCATCTCTAATACTTGTTAATTATATACCCCCTCAGTTGTGTGTGTGTGTGTGTGTGTGTGTGTGTGTGTGTATGTGTGTGTTATATGTAATGCCATCCAGTCAAAACTGACTCATAGCTCACCCTCCAGTGGGTTTTCAGAAGACTATAAATCGCACTGGAAGAGATTGCCCATCCTTCTTCCACAGAGCTGCTAGGCCACCAGCGCTCATATATGTGTATGGTAGTGTTTTTAAGTAGTTCTAGTAGCCTAGTAGCAAGAAGCTGTGTTGCAATCCTGAAAGCACATGGTTCAAGTCCACCAGGTGCTCTGTGAGAGGATGGACAATCTCCTCCCATGTAATTCACTGCCTCTGAAAACCCATCAGAGGGTCAGCTATGGGTTGGTTCCAAATTGACCATGATAGATGGAGAAGTGATTGTAGCCTTGAATGTAATTAGCCTCTGCCAAGAAATTTGGAAGATAGCCACCTGGGCAAAGGACTAGAATCGATCCATGCATGGTTAGCATCATACTATGTATTCTATGTTCTAATTATTAATGAATGATTGCAGCTGTTTCTCCCTCTTTTTTAAATTGCCTTCCAACTTGAGGGCTCATCTGTTGGCACTACATCCAACAATGTTCCTCTATTATTCACAGGGTTCTCAAAAGCTTAATATTACAGCAATAGATGACTAGTTCTGCTTCTTAGTTTGTCTTAATCTGGAAAGCCTGCTAAAACCTGCCTACCATGGGTGACCACGCTGGTATTTGAAATATTAGTGGCATAGCTTCAAGCATTACAGCAGCATGCAAGCCACCACAGCACATCTAATTGACAGGTAAGAGCTGCACCTGTAAGAAAAAATGATAAAATAGATAAGAATATAAATATTACAAAAGAACATGCATGCTATGGGAAATAGAAAACAAGATGTCCCACAGAAAATTGGCGTTGGGTTGGCCCAGTCAGGTCAGAGTTTAGGCTCATCTGAGTGGTGCTTGAATCTCCAAGATGTGAGGCAAGTCATGGGTAAGACCTCTTCTAGTTCAAGATTTGAGATAGATACTAATAATAAATTAGCAAGTTACTGATTATGTTTAGAATATATTATTTGACCTTCTACTAGAATGTGTTCAATATTTGTTAAATGAATAAAACTTCTGTATGCCAAATATTTATTTGCTTACATGGTCTCTCTTTATGTGTGTATGTGAATTATGAACATCCAATGTACAGACAACTCCTACTTGCCCTTCAATGTTATGTGAATTTGCCCTCATTTTGAAATAGTTTAATCAGCCCCTACTAATAATGGTTTTTTCATCATAATTGCTTTCACTTGCTTCATGTGAAGCTTTTAAATCACTGAAAATTCTTCAATTACTGAGAGGTAAACCAAAAGTCCACTGCCATTGGCTCAAGACCGACTCATAGCAACCCTACAAGACAGAGAGAGTAAACAAACAGTTTCCAAGCCGTAAATCTTTTATGAAAGTACATGGCTTCATCTTTCTCCCTTGAAGTGTCTGGTGAGTTTGAAACATTGATCTTTTGAATAGCAGCTGAAATAACCACAGTGCCAGCAGAATTCATTTTTGTACTAAAGTAAGACTAAATCAGCAACATATTCACCTACTCTGACAGACCTACAAATTCTTAAAGGCAAGGCTAGAAATTGATCATTGACATCCTTCATAACTTGGGGGGGTGAGAGGAGAGAGAGAGAGATTCTTAAAGCAAAGTAAGAAGTTGATCTCTCATAACCCAGGGACTGATGCATATGAGGGACCTGTGGAGGCATGGTCCACAGTGAGTTGTGCTGCTCACCTAAAGACCATGCCTCTATGGTGGTTCAAATCCACCAGCAGTTCCTTGGAGATAAAAAAGATGCGAACTCTCCTCTCAATCAATTTGCAAGCTTGGAAACTAAATGGAGGGTCAGCTTTGAGTTAGTACCAACTTGATGACAGTTGAATCTCAACTCAATTTGTTATTGTTGAATTGGAACCAACTTATAACTGACCCACTAGAGGAATGTCCTGAGGTTGTAAATCACACAGGAGGAGATTGCCCATCTTTCTTCTACAGAGCAGCTGGTAGAGTCAAACTGCTACAGAAATGCCACCTTTGGGTTAGTAGTGCAATTCCTTATAGACTATGCCACTTATTGTTTTGTGTTGTGGAGTCAGAACCAACTCATAGTTGACCCTCCAGTGGGTTTTCAGAGGCTGTAAATTGCACAGTAGGAGATTGCCCAACTTTCTACTATGAAGCAGCTGGTGGATTTCCATCGCCTTGCCACTGGACCACCAGCATTCTCTAATATACATCTATCTATTTACTGATAGATAAAACTCAGGTGGTATAGTCCATATGAAATTGTGCTGCTAACCCAAAGGCTGTACCTCTGCTGATTTGAATATACCTGCAGCTCCATGGGAGTAAATGAGGAAGTCTCCTCCCATGTGATTTACAGCTTTGGAGAACCCATTAGAGGATCAAGTTTGAGTTGGTTCCAACTTGATACAGTGAGTAAAGGGGTGTGTGGGTGTGTTTTAGCTACCACTGCTTCAGCTCTCGTCTTCCACCTCATGGCAACCACATGCACAATAGATTTAGAATATTGTGATCATAGGGTGTTTAGTTGTTAATTTTCAGAGGTTAGTTGTCAGACCATTATTATTAGTCTGCAGTAGGGACCTAGTCCAGAGGGAATTGTGCTTATAATCCAAAGGTGACACCTCTGGTGGTTTGAATCCACCAGCTGCTCCATGGGAGAAAGATGAAAAGTCTCCTCCCAGGAAACTTATAGCCTTGGAAAACTAGAGGGTCAACTATGAGTTAGCTCCAACTCAACAGCAAAGAGTTTTGAGTTTTTGTCATAGTCTGGAAACTCAAGTAAAATAAATCTCCACTGACAGGTGAATGGTTGCTGTGCATAACCAGTACTATACTCTTGCCCCCCCCCCACACACACATACCCTGTCTTTTAAATCAAAAGTAAAATCAATTTTTCTCTATGCCCTAAAAACAACCCCTCACTGTTTCTTGAAGAACGTTAAGGCCAACATGTCAACATGATGCTCTGAGCCTAGGAATACAAAAGTGCAAAGAAAGTATGAATTTTCAATTAAAACTCCCAGAGAAATACCGTAGTGTTATTAGTCAGTGCCTTCAGAATTTTACTATGGAAAAATGGCAGGAGAGTTTTTTGTAGTTCAGTGACTTATGATGGAAAATGCCAGAAGCTGTTTTTCAAATAAAACTTCTTATAAAATGTCCTCAGTTCAGGAAACCAGAGTAAACTCTCATGGCCATTAGTTAAAACAATGAAGAAAATGAGAATAGCAGAAAATGTTGACTGCCATAAGCATTGGACATAAGCCAAATATTTGAAATGGTTGTTTATGAACTTCTTTCCTGTCTGATTTGGTTTCTTTTTTATTTTCCTGACTGAGCACCAAAGATCATTTTTCTGCATCTACATGATACAGTAGCATGAAAGGTTATGCTTTCATCACAATGCAGAAAAGGAAGGCAGCAGAATCTTGGCAGACATTAGTTTGACTTATGTCTCAGAGCTCCATGCTTCAGGAAAAAAAATCATCCACCTCGTCCTGAACAAAGCTACAATTAATGTCTTCCAAGAGTTGCTTCAAGCAACTTCTCCCACTGCGTGGAAGGCTGGAGGAGGGGTCATGTTTCTCCTTTTGCTGAAACAAAAAGGTTCAGACACAATGCTTTCTGCTTGGATTAGCATATACTGGGGTTGTTTAAATATCCACAGTCAACACTCTTGGCACCAGCAGCCAGGAAATCAAGAGACGAATTGCATTGGGAAAGTCAGCTTTCAGGGACCTCTCAAGAGTACTGAAGAGCAATGATGTCAGTCTGGAAACTAAGATGCGCCTGATCCAAGATATAATCTTCACAATTATGTGCTATATGCATCAGAGAGTTGGACAGTGACTAGGGATGATATAAAGAGAATTGATGCCTTTGAGCTGTGGTGCTAGAGAACAGTGTTGAATATACCGTGGACTGCTAGGAGAACAAATAGGTTTGTCCTGAAGAGGGTGAATCCAGAACGCTCCTTGGAGTCAAGGATTTTGAAGCTTCATCTGACATACACTGGGCATGTTGCAAGGAGGGACTGGTCCTTGGAGAGGGACATCCTGTTTGAGAGAGTGGAGGGATGGCGCAGGAGAGGAAGACCCTCGATGAGATGGATCGATTCTGTGATTGGGTGGTGGGAGTGAGTGTGGCGGAGACAGTGAGGTTGGCACAGGATAGAGCAGGGTTTAGGGCTCTTATACATAGGGTCGCTATGAGTCACAAGTGACTCAATGGCACATAACAATAACAACAACTCATTCTGTGGAAAATGTAATTTCAAGAACAATATAACCTCTGAGGGATTAGCTGCTAGTACAAATTGTTAGGGCCTTATTGTACTTTGTTGTTGTTGTTATGTGCCGTCAAGTCATTTGCTACTCATAGCGACCCTGTGTACAACAGCCCTAAATCCTGCTCTATCCTGTGCCAATCTCACTGCCTCTGACACACCCGTCCCTATTACCCCAGTAACTGAATCAATTCACCTCATAGAGGGTCTTCCCCTCCTATGCTGTCCCTCCACCCTCCCAAGCATGATGTCCCTCTCCAAGGACCTCTCCCTCCTTACAACATGTCCAAAGTATGTCAGACGAAGCCCCAGAATCCTTGCCTCCAAGGAATAGCTTGGTTTAACCCTCTTCAGGATGAATCTGTTTGTTTTCTTGGCAGTCCATGGTACAGTCAATACTCTTCTCCAGCACCACAGCTCAAAGGCATCAATTCTTCTATCCTCCCTAGTCATTGTCCAACTCTCTGGTGCATAACAAGTGATTGCAAAGACCATGGCCTGTATCAGGCGTACCTTAGTCTCCAGAGTGACACCATTACTCTTGAGTACTTTAGAGAGGTCCCTAACAACAGACTTTCCCATCACAATCCTTTTTTTGATTTCCTGGCTGCTGGTGCCAAGAGTGTTGACCGTGGAGCCGAGCAAACTGAAGCTGTGAACAATCTCAGTCTCTTTGCCATCCATCCTGATGCTGCCAATTGGTCCAGTGGTGAGAATCTTTGTCTTCTTGACATTGAGCCTCAGTCCATATTGAAGGCTGCAGTCCTTGACCCTCTGCAGCAAGTGCATGAGGTCCTCCTCAGTTTCAGCAAGCAAGGTTGTGTCATCTGCATAACACAGATTGTTGATAGATCTTCCACCAATCCTGACGTCACACTTCTTCTCATAGAGCCCAGCCTCTCGGATAATCTGCTCTGCATACAGGTTGACAAGGTATGGAGATAGGACACATTCCTGGTGTACCCCCTTCCCAATTTTGAACCATGCAGAGTTAGCCTGCTCTGTTCTGACAACTGCCTCTTGGTCCAAATATAGGTTTCGCATTAGCACAATTAAATGTTCTGGGATTCCCATTCTTCTCAGAGTCAGACACAGTTTGTTATGATCCACGCAGTCAAACGCCTTTGCATATTTATAATAAAAGGGAACTCTTGTTGCTTAGTGGTCAGGAGTTGTGCTGCCAATCCAAAGGCATTCTGTTCGAATCCGCCATCTGCTCGACGGGAGAAAGATGATAAGCAATCTCCTACTAGAGGGTCCGCTTTGAGTCAACTCCAACACAACAGTGCGTAACACAACCCACACAGTTATAATAAAAACATGTTTACAACTTTGATTCATGTTTCATTTTGGCCTTTAGCTAGCTGTAACTGCGTACACACAGCAGTGCAGACTGGCACAATGGGGCCTCCCATGGAGACATGACACACCTGTGCACTAGTGGCACAAAAGGACAGAGCCAGAAGTGCCTCTGAGACTGGCCCCAAAATGTGGACTTTTGTTCATCGAAGTAAGTAATGCACTCACTGCTTCCACCCTGACCCCCACAGTCTATTCTTGATTCAGCATCCAGAGAGATCCTGTTTAATTCAGAATTAAGTTATTTGACTCTACTGTTTCACACCCTGCTTTAGTTTACCATTTCACTCAGAGTAAAGGTAGTCTTCACAGTGACCAGTAAAAGTCTCTTTGATCTAATGCACATGCTTCCCTTATCTCACCTCTTTTCCTTTTACTCTCACCTTTCTTCATTCTACTCTGATCACACTTGGTTTTCCCCCCAGTCTTAGAATATGCCCTTTGTTTGGCAACAAAACATATTACTACTATTCACTAGAATCTCTGATGTCCTAGTGGGTAAGAAGTTGCACTGTAAAACCAAAGGTGGTTGGTTCAAATCTACCAGATGCTGTGTGGGAGAAAGATGGGCAGTTGCCTCACATGTGAGTTATAGTCTCTGAAAACCTGATAGACTATCAGTTATAAATAAGTTAGAACACACAAGCCATAATATCTCCTCAGGTCCTTTGAATGTTTTGTTCCCTTCAAGTTCCCATTTGATACCTTCTTGCTGCTTCTACAAATCTCTGCTCAAAAAGCACCTCATTGAGACTTGCCTTGATCACCACATTTCAATTTCTAATCCCTACATTATTTTTCTCCGTAGCTCTCTATCACTAACATCTAGATGGTTTTCCTTTTCTTTTGTTGTCATGTCTTTTAAAATATAAACTCCAATAAAGCATTAATTACCCCCCCCCATCTCTGCCATCCCTGCACTAATCCGAGAATCAGGATTACCTCTTGAAATATAGCCAGGCTGACCATCCATACTGTTTTCCTAGTTATACCTGCCATCTTTGAATGATTATTAACAGCATCCCCTTCATTCTTTGGATTGTTGGACAATTACATTTGTGGTCACCTTACACCCCACAGAAGTGTTAAGTAAACACTTGTCTAATGAGAAACTGCTCCCTCAGGAGTTAGAGCCTTATTTGGTGTGGTTAGACAAGCAGTCAGTACTGGGAGTAACAGAGAACATCACCACTATGAAGCAGAGAAGACTTGGAAATTATGGCAGAGGAGACAGGAAGCATCTGAAGATCACTCTGGACTGTGATCCGTCATTCTCTGAGATTTAGGGCCAGGGTTCTAATTCCCAGTAAAGAGTACAGTGGGGTCATTGTTCCTACAAGAAGACATGGGGACTAGAATGTTGACCAGTGCAGAAATGCAGAATTGCATCCAAAAGCAAACTGGAGCTGAAGAGGACCTGTCTGTTGTGTGGCTGCAAGTTAAACTACAGGATGAATTTTGTTCCAAATTTAAGGGAGATTAAAGGCCATAATCTCAGCAAGCCCTGACCATCTTTATGATTTTTAGTTTTGTTTCCCAGTTTCCTCCATTCTATGCACAAAATCATCCTATTTTTGTTGAAGACTGTGGCTCCTTTTCTATTAAATTTGTTAAATTTTACCTACTCTTCCTGTTTTCCAAATACAGTAACTAGTGTAAAGTGGAAATTTTTCAGAAAGGAAAACTCGGGAAAATATCTTCCACTAAAATGATTACCTCAGCCAAATACAGGTTCTCGGAAAAGCAGAAACTTCGAGACACTGATAGAATCAGAAAATCGTTAGTATTGCAACTTGAATACAAGGAAGTGCAGGTGTGAAAGCTGGAAATAGTTCTAAAAAGTACAAGAGTCAGAGATGAAGGCTCAGTTTTCCGCTTCCTTTTTCCTGTTGCATTGTTACTGTGTATGAGTGCCTACTATGTCTGAGGGCTTACTTTGCTACTGGTATTAAAATGTTTTCCTTTTTATTCCTTTTTAGAAGATTCAAAGAACAACATATATGTTTCAGAGATGTAGTAATACTGTTGTATAATAAGTTGCTCCCCCATTATAACATAGTAAAGCACACATTATCACCTTGTCTTGAGAGACTTTGTTCTTCCCGTATTTACTTTTGAGATTTCACTTTGGATATTTGTAATGTTGATACACATTCTGAATTTCAAAATCTACTACTTTGTTTCCTTGTCATTATTTCCTTCAAAATGTCTTGTTTTATCTCCCAAAAAGGTAGAGAAACGTTTCCTTACTTAACACATCCAGTATATGTTTTTAAAAAATGTTCTTCTCACGTGATTTTTTTTCCTTAAATACATTTAAGTGTGCCAGTAGTATTGTAGTTTTCATTTCAGTTGAGATGCTCAAGGTTTTTAGAAGATGAGGCCACAAATTTCTTAAGTTTTATAAGAACTTTTCTTTTTTCTTTTAATAAAAGACTTATTTATTCTAAGATAGGAAAAAGAGAGTGACATACTTTATCTTTGAAATAAAAATTTTATATATTCAAATCCACCAGATGCTCCACTGGAGAAGGAGAGGCAAATCTCCCTTGGTGCCAGTTGGATCCAACTCAATGGTACACACAACAACAACAACAACTTTACAAAAAGTTTGATATTGCCAAAATGATTACCAAAGAGGAGAAAAAATATCATTAATGAAGCAATAATTAAGTTCAAGTAAGGCAAAAATATAAACTTACTCATTTATTAAAGAAATAAAATAATTGAAAAATAGATGAAGAGCACTAAGGTAAATGTTGAGAAAAAAGGGATACTAGTACTACCAAATGACCTAGCCTACAAACACAAGTGATGGAGACTGTGATACTTTTAAAAATTAATGGACCTGGGTATCTAACAAGTGAGTTTGGAGCTTAGAAACCAAACAAATTGAATAAATGAACGAAACAAATCTCTTTGTGAACCTTCATTAAAAGAAAAATACCCATAATATACATTAATTAAACACAGGGTATATAATGCATATGAGTGATAGTACGTAAACCAATTTTAAAAATCTTGACAAAAAATAAAGAGTAAGGTGCACCACAGGACATAAAATATTTTTCATCTTATATGGAACAGATCATCTGGGAGGCTGGGATTGGAGGAAGACTCATCAACAACCTGTGTTACGCAGATGACACAACCTTGCTTGCTGAAACTGAGGAGAATCTGAAGCGCTTGCTGCAGAAAGTCTAGGTCTGTAGTCTTTCATTTGGATTGAAGTTCAACATCCAGGAAATGAAGATTCTCACCACTGGGACAATTGGCAGCATCATGATAGATGGTGAAGAGATCGAGATTGTTAACAGCTTCAGTTTGCTTGGCTCCACAACCAACACTCTTTGTACCAGCACCAGGAAATCAAAAGACAGTTAGGAAACTCTGATGTCAGGGTCCTCTCTGAAGAACAACAATATCAATCTGGAGAAATGCACCTGATACAGATCATGGTCTTTGCAATCACTTGCTATGTATCAAAGAGCTGAACATTGACTAGGGATGATAGAAGGAGAATTGATGCCTTTGAGCTGTCGTGCTGGAGAAGAATATTGAATATACCATGGATTGCTAGGAGAACAAACTGATTTGTCCTGGAGAAGGTGAAGCTGGGCTGCTCCTTGGAGGCAAGGATTCTGAAGCTCTGCCTGACATACTTTGGGCACGTTGCAAGGAGGGAACAGTCCTTGGAGAGGGACATTATACTTGGGAGAGTAGAGGGGCAGAGCAAGAGAAGACCACAATGAGATGGATTGACTCAGTGACTGGGGTAATTGGGGTAAGTGTGTCAGAGACAATAATGTTGGCTCAGGTTAGAGTTCAGAGCTGTTGTACATAGGGTCACTGAGTTACAAGCAACTTCACAACACATAACAACAAGGTGCACCAGGGGGGAAATATCATAAAATCTCCTGCAGTGTAGACTGTGGGAAATGAAATAAAGTTGACAAAGACTTTAAAACTGTTTCACAAAATACTCAAGACAATACAAAGGTCAGTCTTTCTGGTCCAACAGAGACTGATGGAAGTCCAAGACTATGGTCCTTCCTGTTGTATGTTGCTGTTGGGTCAAGAATGACTCATAGGGAATCATATAAACAACAAATCTAAGTCCTGTCCTAGCCTGTATCATTTTCATCATCTCAGACACACCCAGGCCCATTGTTGCAGTCTCTCTGTCAATCCATCTCATTAAGAGTCTTCTTCTCCTTTGCTGACCCTCCACATTTCCTAGCATGATGTCCCGATGTCCCTTTCCAAGTAATAGCCTTTCCTAGCAGCATGTCCAAAGTATGAGAGACAGAAGTACACCACCCTTGCTTCCAAGGAGCACTCTGGCGGCACTTTCCTCAAGACATATCTGCTTATTCTTTTGGCAATCCAGGAGATTTCCAGTACTCTTCTCATACACCACAACTCAAAGGTATCAATTCTTCTGTCATCCTTATCTATGGTATCTCAGATGCATAACAAGTGATTGAAAAGACTATGGCCTGAATCAAGTGCACTTTAGTCTGAGACAGTATTGCCAAATGTTTGTTCCTAGTCAGTAGGTTTTCTTTTCACTCTGTTGGAAAAAGGTTTTGATGAGCTGTATTTGGCAGTCCCTTTATATTGTAGACTAGGAATAGTCTATGGTATAAAGGGACTGCCAAATATAATCAGAAATACACAATCTGAAGAGGATAAAATTGATGAATGGGACCTTCTAAAGATTAAATCTCTGTGCTCCTAAAAAACTTTTTCTAACAGAATACATTCAGATGGCCAACAGACACATAAAGAAATGCTCCAAATCACTGACAATAAGAGAGGTGCAAATAAAATCCACAGTGAGATACATCTCACTCCAGTAGCAGTGACAAAGTTTAGCAGGGAGGATGTGGTGAGATAAGAAATCTTACACATTGTTGGTAGGATTGTAAAATGGTACAACCACTCTGGAACGCAGTTTGGCATTTCTTCAAAAAGCTGAACATAGAAATTCCATATGCCCCAGTTATTCCACTGCTTGGAATATACCCTGAGAAAATGAGAACCGAGGCACAAACAGAGACTTGTATGCCAATCTAGGGTTATACATAGTTCCCTGGATAGGAATATTTATATTTCAGAAATATCCTGATTAGTTTCATCATTTCTGTCTTCCAAATGAAAACCACTGAGGAAAGAAGCGTTAACTTCAGCACCGTGTCAACATTTCCAAACTGAGTTAGTTAAATATATTCCTAGATCACTGAATTGAGGTTTTTCTAATCTGTCAATGTGTCACTCCTGTTTCAGGGTGTGGAGAGCAGTATTAATAATTTGACTGCTGAATGGCTAATGCAGAACCAAATCAAAGGTCTAAATAGCAACAGTAACCCTTGTTCTCCATCCAGTGAGCCTCTCCTTTAGCTGAACTTGGATGTGATGCTGGCAAGCTGCCCAGACCATTAAAGGGTGAAGAAATTTCTTGTGACTGAATGCCAGAGGCAGAGGGAATGGGCAGGGTCAAGGACAAGATTGAATGTATACATCTTCCTGGCCTCTGAAAAGAGAGAAATGAACCATGTTTAGAGGAATTAAGGATTCATCCTCTTTAACTTTCCTTGTTAATTGATGATTGAATCCCTTTCTACTCAGACAATATGGTTTTGTTTGGCTGATTTTATTTGTTTGTTTGTCTATCTAAAAAGTATTACTACCAAAGGAAGTTGTTTTCTTGTTGCTTTTACTCTCTAAGTTTGATATACCCAAATAGAAACTTTTGAAACATGTTCTCTAAAAGTTCCTGGCACCCCAGCTTTACAACTTCCAAGATTTATAAATTTGAGCAAGGTACTTAGCACTGCTGTTCTTTATCTATAGCTAATACAGCTCAGAAATTCAACTGCATTGCTATTGAGCCAGAATCAATTAATAACTGGCCTTCCAATCGATTTTCAGAGGCTATAAATCATATGAGAGGAGATTGCCCATCATTCTCATATAGAGCTGCTGCTAGTGAACTCAAACCACCAAAGAGGTGGTTAACAGCACAATTCTCTACATGCTACACCACCAGAGCTCTCCAATGGAGTATACATCAGAATTTCAAAGATTAAAATCAGATGCTGAGCCATATATAATATAGGCACCAAACAAATAGCAATTATTGTTGCTCCTGTTCTGGGTTTTTCACTTGTCCTACACCTTCTGCAGCTTACACGTTTTGTCACTCACTGTAACTGGGAAAAAAGGCAGAAGCTATTGATTTGAGGTAAAATAAATACTAAGATTTCTCAACATGTCATAGCCCATCTGAATGTACAGTACTTCCTGCCTTCTCCCACTGAGTTCTCTAATGAAATGGCAGGAAAGAAAAAGAGTATCATAACATTACTTTTAACAACATGAAAATGTGCAATGTTTTTAGAAATACAGAAAATGGGGAAAATTAAATCATGCAAACATAATGCATACATTACATCAATCAGAATGTGCAAAGTCTTGAGTAAAAACAAAATAACCAAGGATTCTGTCATATAACAGCAAGGGCTCTGTCTTGCTCACATGACCCATCTGTCATGGAGAGACTGGGACTCTGCCTCACAGTTCTCTTCTCTAACTTTAGCTACTGGCTCATTCAGCGTTTGGAAAGTTGCTGCCCTGTTACCATGGCACAGAGAAAGTTAGGTCGTACAAATCATGAGCTACTTTCTCTCACAACCCTTTGGCTAAAGCCAATATGCGCACTTCCACTTAACTAAGGGATGAGAACAATGCTACAAGTACTATTCAAAGAAAGAGATGCTAGAATATTTGTGAACAATCTTAGTGACTACTTGGTGGCATCTTGGATAGATTTGTAATGCTTTTGAAAGAGAAGCGAATATATGTTAATTCGAGTTGTCTACAGGAGAAAAATCATTGAATCAAGCTGGTTTTACAATATAAAGTAAACATTTTATAATTGATGCTTTTCAGCTGTGGTGTTGGAGAAGAGCACTGAACATCTCATGGACTGACAAAAAAACAGATATGTCTTAGAAAAGGTGCACCAGAGTCCTCCTTGAAGGCATAAATTATTAAACTTCACCTCACATATTTTGTGCATTTTGGTAAGAGAGGCTATTCATTAGAGAGAGACATCATGCTTGGGAAGGTAGGAGAATGGTGAAAGAGATGAAGGTCCTTAACCAGGTGGACTGGCACAGTGACTGGTGGCAACTGGCTCAAGTGTGTCAGAAATTGTGAGGATGGCACAGGATAGGACAGGTTCAGATCTGTTTTCCATGAGTTGTTGTACTGAACATCATCTAACAACAATAAATCCTCCAACAACCATATGAGGCAGGTGGTCCTTCTATTATCCTTGTTTCACAGATAATAAGAATGGAATTCAGAAAAGGTGAGTCTCCAGCCTGACCTTCATTGTTTTTATTGTTATGTGCCATCTAGTAATATGTGAATTCTGCTCTATCCTGTACCAATCTCACTGTCTCTGATATATCTACACCATTACCCCAGTCACTGAATCAATCCACCTCGTAGAGGGTTTTCCCTCCTGCGCTGTCCCTCTACCCTCCCTAGCATGATGTTCTTCTCCAAGGACTGGTACCTCCTTACAATATGTCCAAAGTATGTCAAAGGTTAAGATTGGCCCCTCCTTGCAACATGTTCAAAATATTTCAGATGAAGCTTCAGATTGCCTCCAAGGAGCAGCCTGGTTTGACCCTCTCTAGGATGGCCTTTCAAGAGTACTGAAGAGCAACAACATCAGGCTGGAGGCTGAGGTGCGCCTGATGCTGGCTATAGTCTTCGCAATTACGTGCTATGCATAAGAGAGTTGGGCAGTGAATAGGGATGATAGAAAGAAAATTGATGCCTTTGAGCTGTGGTGCTGGAGAAGAGTATTGAATATACTGTGGACTGCTAGGAGAACAAACAGGTTTGTCCTGGAGAGGGTGAAGCCAGAATGTTCCCTGGAGTCAAGGATTCTGAAGCTTCGCCTTTCATACTCTGGGCATGTTGAAAGAAGGGACTGGTTCTTGGCGAGGGACATCATGTTTGGGAAAGTAGAGGGGCAGCGCAGGAGAGGAAGACCTTTGATGAGATGGATCGATTCTGTGACTGGAGTGGTGGGACTGAGTGTGTTTGAGATGGCTAGGTTGGCACAGGATAGAACGGTGTTTAGGACTCTTAGGGTCACTATGAGTCACAAGCGACTCGATGGCACATAACAACAACAACAACAAGGATGAACCTGTTTGTTTTCTTAGCAGTCCGTGGTATATTCAATACTCTTCTCCAGCACCACAGCTCAAAGGCATCAGTTCTCCTTCTATCATCCCTAGTCATTGTCCAACTCTCTGATGCATAGCAAGTGATTGCAAAGACAGTGGCTTGTATCAGGTGCACCTTAGTGTCCAGAGTGACATCATTGCTCTTCCGTACTTTGGAGACGTCTCTAACAGCAGACTTTCCCATCAAGAATTGCCAGCTTCCATGTTTTAGTTCACTGCTGGGCAAGTACAGGGAGCTCTGATGGCCTAGTCATAATACGTTGCACTGCCAACCCAAAAGCATACAATTCAAATCCACCAGCTGCTCCATGGAAGAAAAATGAGCAGTCCCTTCCTGTGTAATTAACTGACTCTGAAAACCTGCTGGAGGGTCAGCTATAGGTCTATTCTGACTCGACAGTACCTAACAATAACATGTCTTAGTTACCTTGTGCTGCTGTAACATAACTACCACAAGCGGATGGCTTTGTTGTTGTTAAGTGCCATCAAGCCATAGACAACTCATAGTGACCCTATGAACAAAAGACCTGAACACTTGTATAACTTTCATCATTTCTCTAACTTTATGAAGTTTCCGGAGGCAAGCTATTTTGGAAGTGGATGCCACTCCTGCTGCTAAGCCTGTTTTATGGTTGGCTTTAGCAAACAAAAAAGTATTCCCTTATCGTTTAGGAGGATAGTTTAGGAGTTTAGAAGTTCAAATTCATGGTTCTTGCTCTGGAGAAAGACCCTCTTTCTGTAAGTTTTGGAGGAAGATCTTCGTTTTCTTTATTATCTGTAGACCCAGCATTCCTTGGAGGTCTCTATGAATCTTGGCCTTCTACACTGTCAAGGAGCTTTATTAAGCATAGGGCTTTGTTCAAAAGGATACACTCCATTCTTCATGATTCTTCCTTGGTAATTACTGAGAGTTTCCCTTCGGGGCTTTCTTCAGCTTTTGTTTATCGAATGATAATAGATGCTATAGGTTACACGCTAAAGAAACCACCCCTATATTGGATCAGGGTAAATTCTTCTACAACTATTTGGTTTCATTACCTATATGTATTTTGGAGGGGGCACAATCCAATTCATGATTCACAATTACACCAATTCCTTGAAATAAGTTTCTATATATGTTATAAAATACAGGTTTATATAAAAGTATAAAACACAGAAGCATATTCATTGTCCAGTTCTCAGCAGCCTAGCAAGTGATTCAAGAAACAGTGGCCTAAAAAAAAAAAAAAAAAAACAGTGGCCTAAATAAGGCACACCTTAGTCCTCAAACTAATATCATTGCTCCTCAATAATTTGGAGAAGTCCCTAACTGCACACTTTTGCAGTGCAATATATCTCCTGATCTCCTGACTGCTGGTGCCATTGATTGTGGATCCAAGGAAAATGAAATCATTGAAAGCTTCAATCTTTTCTCCATTAATTATGGTGTTGCCTATAGGGGCAGTGGTGAGAATTTTTCTTTTCTTGACATTGAGATACAATCTATACTGAAGGCTGTATGCTTTGATTGTCTACAGCAAGTGCTTCAACTCCTCCTTACTACCAGCAAGCAAAGTTGTGTCATTTGCATAATACGGCTTATTAATGAGTCTTCCTCTGATCCTAATGCCCATTCATTTTCAGAGTCCAGCCTCTCTAATGATTTGCACAGCATACAGATTGAATAGGTATGGTAAAAGCATACAACTGTGATGCACACCTTCCCTAATTTTAAATCTTGGACTGTTCCCTTGCTCTGTTCACACAACAGCCTCTTTGTCTAGATATATGTTTCACATGAGCACAAGTAAGTATTCTGGTATTACCAATCTTTTCAATGTGAGCCATAATTTGTTATGATCTACACAGATTGAGATTGCTAACAGCTTTAGTTTGCTTAGTTCCACACTCTTAGTACCAGCAGTCAGGAAACTTAAAGACAAACTGTATTGGGAAAGTATGCTGTCAGAGACCTCTCCAAAGTAATGAAGAGCAATGATGTCAGTCTGGAGACTAAGGTGCACCTGATACAGGCCATAGTCTGGCCAATTACTTGCTATGCATCAGAAAGCTGAACAGTGACCAGGGTTGATAGAAGGAGAACTGATGCCTTTGAGCTGTGGTGCTGGAAAAGAGTATTGATTATACCATGGATTGCTAAGAGAAGGAACAACTTCATCTTTGAGAGGTTTAAACCAGGCTGCTCCTTGGAGACAAAAATTCTGAAGCTTCATCTGACATACTTTGGACATGTTGTAAGGAGAGACCAGTCCTTGGAGAGGGACGTCTTTCTTGGGAGGGTAGAGGGGCAGTGCAGTAGAGGAAGACTCTTGTGTGATGGACTGATTCAGTGACTGGGGTAATGGGGGTAGGTGTGTCAAAGATAATAAGATTGGCACAGGATAGAGCAGGGTTTAGGGTTGTTGTATGTAGGGTCCCTATGAGTCTCAGGCAACTTGACTTCACATAACAACAACAAACAAAAGTGCTGTTAAATATCTTTGCATAGTCAGTAAAGCACATTTAACAAGCCAATATTTGGAAAGCTCTCAGTAGTACTATGAAGTACCATTACTATGATCCCCCCCCCAAAAAAAAACCAGAAAGCAACCTAAACAATTGTTACATGAGATTTTAACAGCATCCTTAATTTACCATAATTTTCTCTATTTTCCAAATTTTCTTTACCTTGTGGATTATATTTATATGCAGATGTAAAACATGACAAACTTGTAGGCAAGTGCTTCTTAACATGACCAGAAAAGCTACTCAGATGAACAGATTGTTGCTGTTGTTGTTATGTGCCATCAAGTCACCTGTGACTCATAATGACCCTATGTACAATGACTCTGAACTCTGCCCTATCCTGAGCCCCTCTCACTGACTACAGCACATTTATTCCCATTACCCCAGTTACTATGTCAATCTATCTCACCTAAGGTCTTCCTCTCCTGTGCTGTTCCTCCTCCCTTCCAAGCATGACATCCTTCTCCAAGGATGGTCCCTCCTGGTCATGTGCCCAATGTATGTGAGATGGAGCCTCAAAATCCTTGTCTCCAAAGAGCAATTTGTTTCACTCTCATCAGGACAGACTTGTTTATTCTCTTGGCAGTCCATGGTATGTTAAATACTCTTCTCCAGCACCAAAACTCAAAGGCATCAATTCTCCTTCTATCATCCTTAGTCATTGTCCAGCTTTCTGATGCATAGCAAGTAATTGTGAAAACCAAGGGACTAAGGTGCCTTAGTCCCTAGACTGATACCATTACTCTTTTAGCACTTTGGAGTGGTCCCTAACAGCAGATTTCCCCAATGCAATTCATCTTTTGATTTTCTGACTGCTTGTGCCAAGAGTGTTAATTGTGGAGCCGAGCAACCTGAAATCATTAACAACCTCAATTTCTTCTCTATCAAGGTACTGCCAATTGACCCAATGGTGAGAATCTTTGTCTTGTTGTTGAGCTTCAATCCATATTGAAGACTAAGGTCCTTGACCTTCTGTAGCAAGCTCTTCAGGTCCTTCTCAGTTTCAGCAAGCAGTTGTGTCATGTGCACATTACAGGTTGTTTCTGAGTCTTCCTCCAACCCTGATGCCACACTCCAAGCTGCTCCAAAAGAATTGACAAACAAAAAGGCCCCAGGAATTAATGGGATACCAGTTGACATATTTAAACAAACAAATGCTGCCTGGACATTCTAACCAGATTGTGCCAACTGACTGAAACAGACCTATATTTATTCCCATTCCAAAAAAAGGTGACCCAACAAAGGGGAAATTATTGAATAATATCACTAAATACACACAAGCAAAAGCCTGCTCAAGATTATCCAAAAATGACTGGAACAGTACATCATCAGAAAACTAACTACCAGAAATACAAGGGGTGTTTAGAAGAGATCGAGGCAGTAGAGACATTAACACCAATGTCAGCTGGATCTTGACAGAAAGCAGAGAATAACAGAGCAATGTCTACTTGTGTTTCATTGACTATGCAAAGGCATTTGACTGTGTGGATCACAACAAATCATGGCTAACCTTGGGGAGAATGGGAATCCCAGAACACTTAATCAAGTGCTTATGCGAAACCTATATTTGGACCAGGAAGCAGTCCTCAGAACAGAGCAGGGAAATACTGCATGGTTCAAAATCAGGAAAGGAGTGCGTCAGGGGTGCATCCTGTCTCCATACCTTTTCAATCTGTATTCAGAACAGATGAACAGGTAGATAGATAGGTAAATCTCTTTAAATTGATCTTTTAAACTATAATGCATCTTTATTTTTTATAGGTAGTTGTCATATTCTGTACTTGCCATATGCAATTGGCAACTAGGTATGTTGTTAACATTAATGTTAAGTATCTGAAAGTTCATGATAAATGGAGAAAAGATTGAAATTGTCAGCAACTACATCTTACTTGAATCCACAATCAGTAAAATTGGTGCTAGCAGTCAGGAGATCTGGAGACATTTTGCATTGGGAAAATCTGTAATTAGGGACCTCTCCAAATTACTGAGAAGCAATGAGGTCCGTTTGAGGGTTAAAGTGTACTTGATTCAGACCATGGTCTTTTAAATCACTTGCTCTGCTGCTGAGAGCTGGACAATGAACAAGGATGACAGAATTGATGCCTTTTAGTTGTGATAATGGAGAAGAGTACTGAATATGGAAAAAGAACTAACAGATTTGTCTTGTAGAAGGTGCAGCCAGAGTGGTCCTTGGAGGATAAAGCTTTGTCTCACAAAACTGGAGCATATTGCCAGGAGAGGATATTACTTGGAAAGAGATATTATGCTTGGAAAGTGAAGGGATGGCAAAATAGAGGGAGACTCTCAACCAGATGGGTTGATACAGTGACAGCTGCAGTGGGCTCAAGTATGT
>NW_006399766.1:14324-20611 GCF_000299155.1 Elephantulus edwardii | reverse complement strand
GATAGTTTTCAATAAAGATACAAAGAAGCTTGACTTGAGGCCTTCAGTCGAGAACTGCTGGCCCCCTGTTTTATGCTCCCTGCTCTATCTCATTCCTGGCTGTATGTCTCATTATTAATAATTATAAAATTACTTTACCCTCTGTCTGCAACAGATGAAGCTGAATAGTGTGAACCTGTGTGACTGGGAGGCTGTTAGACTACTTAGCCTTCCTTCCTCTTGTCAGAGTTTACCTCAAAGAGCCATGACCAAGATTCTTCTTTTATCCTTGTGAGTCCAGCATGAAGCTCTCTGTCTTCTGGGCTTTGTGAGTCGCTGAAGCTCAAAGCTTCCTTCATGAGTTCCAAAAGCTTAGCTGCACATCCAATCCCACTGAGATGGAGACTTCATGCCTACTTCAATGTGCTCAGGATGTCATTAAGCTCAAGCACATTTCTTCCAAACATTATTTCCATTATAGCTTTCCTTCTTCATTTTACTCCTCACATTAGTTTTGAGCTGCAGAGTCACATGGCACATAGAAGCTGGGAATCCAGATCAGGCCCAGCTAGCTCAGGATGCCCGTGCATCATCCTGGAGAATTTGGCCATGGAGAAGGCTAGCCCCACACAGTACCCCTGCCAACAGGAGGAAGTGGAGGTTGAGCGGGCCAGTGTAGCCCCACTTCTCAGAGGTGACACAGAGACTCTCCTCGAGGGAGAGGATGCTCTACACCCTTATAACTCATGACAGCCAACAAGTTGATGCTCAAAGTAGACAGATTTCTTTCACTTTTGCTGTAAATGAAAAATGTTGAATCTCACACACACACACACACACACACTCCAAACCAAATCCACTGCCATTGAGTCAATTCAGACACATAGCGAACTTAGAGAACAGATCAGAACTACCCATAGGATTTCCATGGCTATAAATCTTTATAGAAGTCCACTGTCCCATTTTCTCCTAGTCAGCTGTTGGGTTTGAACCAACAATCTTTTGATTAGTGGCTAAATGCCTTATCTCCACTGCCAGAGCCAAGAAAGTGCCAACCAGTAATAGAGAACTTGTTGTTACTTGTTGTCAAGTTGGAACCGACCCATAGCTGACCCTCTGGCTGTTTTTCAGAGGCAGTTAATTGCACAGGAGGAGATTTCCCATCCTTCTCACTGGGAGAAGCTGGTGGATTCAAAGCATGCACTTTTGAGATTGCAGCACAGCTTCTTACCGTTAGGCCACCCGAGCTCTCTAATAGAGGTGTTGGCATAGTTAAATTCCTTGCATCTAAAACTCAAACTCAATTCAAACGCTCTGCCATAAAATAAGAACTGACTTTGAGTTGATCATGCATCAGATTTTCAGAGGCTGTAAATCACATAGGAGGAGATTGCCAATCTTTCTCCTGCTGATGGATTCAAACTGATGGAGATGTACCACCTTTGGGTTATCAGCAAGCATATGTTACTGAGCTTCCCTTACCCCAGGATTCTCCTGATTGCACCTAAAGAGCCATCTTAAGATCTTTAAATACATTTCCAATTATCTATGGACAATTGATGCATGCTGAGATTCTGTCCTTAAATACTAAATGTGCATTCATTGTGGCAAAGAATTTATCAACATGCATGTAATTAGACTGAAAAATTTTAAATTATTTTATTGAAATCTTACAGATTTTTGCTTCAGTAAGAATAAGTTTAATGAAATAAATGACTCAAGGGAGTTTTGCTTTGTTTTTTTTTAACAATTTAGAACTACTTTCACCATTTTTTTAAAAAAAAAGATGGATATTTTTAATGGCCTGCCTGATTTTTGTTATCCAACCTAAGCTTGAATGACAGTGACCTATATAACAAAAATGCATTACTTTAGACATTGCTATTTTTGTAACAAAACTCTCTGACATTCCCTTCAGAAATGTAGTATTATGCCTACAAGAACATGTTTCTGACCTCCTTTTAAAACAATGTTATTCAGTTGTATAAACAAAATAATGTTATTGCTTATAAAATTAAATGTTCAAGCGAACCAGTAAGATATACGTGTGTGTGTGTATATATATATATATATATATATATATATATATATATACACACACACACTTTTTATTCACCTATACATATGCATATGTGTATTGGTAGCATCATGAATAGATGGTGAAGAGACTGAAATTGGTGACAGCTTCAGTTTGTTTGGCTCTACAATCAACACTCTTGGTACTAGCAGCCAAGAAATTAAAAGATTAATTGCATTGGGAAGGGCTGCTGTTAGAGACCTCTCCAAGGTACTGAAGAGCAACGATGTCAGTCTGGAGACTAAGGTGCACCTGATACAGACCATGGTCTTTGCAATCACTTGCTATGCATCAGAGAGCTAGATAGTGACTAGAAATGATAGAAGGAGGATTGTTTTGAGCTGTGGTGCTGGAGAAGAGTATTGAATATACCATAGGCTGCTAGGAGAACAAACAAGTTCATCCTGGAGAGGGTGAAGCCAGGCTGCTGCAGGCAAAGATTCTGAAGCTTCATCTGACATACTTTGGGCATGTTGCAAGGTGGGACAAGTCCTTGGAGACGGTCGTCATGCTTGGGAGGGTAGAGGGGCAGCGCAGGAGAGGAAGACTCTCGATGAGGTTGATTGAGTCAGTCACTGTGGAAATGGGGTAGGTGTGTTAGACCCAATAAGATTGGCAAGAGATAGAGCAGGGTTTAGGGCTGTTGTACATAGGCTTGGTATGACTTGCAGGCGACTCGACGGTATATAACAACAGCAACATACATATATGTATGTCCTTGTTATTATATGTCATCCAATCTCCTGTGACTCATAGTGACCCTATGCACAATAGCTCTGGCCCCTGCTCTACCTTGAGCCAATCTCACTGTCTCTGACACACTTACTTCATTACCCCAGTATTGTGTCAATCCATCTCATCCAGGGTCTTCCTCTCCTGTGCTGTCCCTTCACCCTTCCAAGCATGATACTCTTCTCTAAAGATTGGTCCCTCCTGCCTACATGCCTAAAGTATGTGAGACAGAGTCTCAAAATCCTTGCCTCCAAGGAACATCTTGGTTTCACTTTCTTGAAAACAGACCTGTTATTTCTCTTGGTATATTCACTACTCTTCTTCAGCACCATGACTCAAAGGTATTATTTCTTCTTCTGTCATCCTTGGTCATTGTCCTGCTCTCTGATGCACAGCAAGTAAAGACTGTGGCCTAGATCAGCTGCACCTTAGTCTCTAGACTGATATCCTTGCTCTCCAGCACTCTGGGGAGGTCCCTGACAGCAGATTTGCTTAATGAAATTTATCTTTTGATTTCCTGACTGCTGGTTCCAGAAGTGTTGATTGTGGAGTCAAGCAACCTGAACTTGTTAACAATCTCAATCTCT
The DNA here is from genome assembly GCF_000299155.1 of Elephantulus edwardii. Classification (NCBI taxonomy): domain Eukaryota; kingdom Metazoa; phylum Chordata; class Mammalia; order Macroscelidea; family Macroscelididae; genus Elephantulus; species Elephantulus edwardii. The sequence continues at coordinate 17,236 of NW_006399766.1, read as the reverse complement.
TCTCCATCTATTATGGTGCTGCCATTTAGCCCAGTGATGAGAATCCTTATCTTCTTGATGTTGAGCTTCAACTTATATTGAAAAGTACAGTCCTTACATGTGTGTGTGTGTGTGTGTGTGTGTGTGTGTGTGTGTGTGTCTGGTCTCTAGTTTGTAAGGAGTTGCATTGCTAACTCAAAAAACACACCTCTCTGGAGTTTCAACGCCACCAGGTGCTCTGAAGGCAAAAGATGAGCAATCTTGTTCTTTGCAGTTTACAGCCTTGGAAACCCAAAAGGAAAATGGCATGATTCAGTTCTGAATCAACAGCAATTAGTTGTACACACACACACACACACACACACACACACACACAGAGCTCATTTTCTTATGAACTAATATTTTAATCGAAGATTTTTCCACATTCGTGTAAATCCTCTGATCTGCTCTGAGTTTAAGAGTAGGCCAGATCAGTGGAAAACAACAACAACAACAAAAATTGTTTAAAGACAGGTTTACTATTCCAGTAGAGACTGGTAGAACCTGAGACTATGGTCTTTAGTCACACTTTGAACCAAGGTCAAGAATCACTCCTGTGACTCAACCTCTGGCCAAACAAAAGACACACCTGTAAGGTGATTGGTAACACCAGGGAGGTGCTCACTCCTTAGAATAGCCAACCATATAAGGTCAAAAGAGCAGCATTTGCCCAAAGATAATGCACAGATGGCAGGAAAGGTGAGGATGGGATTCATGGAAATGAGATACTCGGAAGAAGTGAAAGGAGTATAACTGCTTGTATGTATTCGATGTTATAAAACAAAATTATGTATGCATGTTGACTGGAAAACCAATTTGCTTTGTAAAGTTTCAGTCAAGTAGTAATAAAAGAGTTGTTGTTGTTTGTTGTTGTTGTTGTTGTTAAGTGCTGTTTAGTAGACTGTAACTTACAGTGACCCTATGTAAAATAGCTCTAAACTGTGCTCTATCCTGAGCCAGTCTCACTGTCTCTGACATACCTACCCCTATTACCGCCATTAATGTATAAAGTAAGAGTATGCAAAACCATCTCTGCAAATGTTAAGAGGAGAAGGCTTGAATATCATAACTTCAATATTTATTTGAAGTAATATTGATCTAAAATAAGTTTTAACTACTTACACAGTTGGAAGAGAGAGTCAAAGAGGAATTGACTTGTGGCTTACTGACATGATAGACTTTAATCTTCTCTTTCTTATATATGCCACTTCATAAATTTACCATTTTATTTCTGGCAGTGCCACCTACCTGGATGTCTTGTTTTAAAGTTGCTAGTCCCTAGAGTTTTGCACTGAATGAGAGTAGGGAAGACATAAATTCACCATTTTATTTCTGGCAGTGCCACCTACCTGGGTGTCTTGTTGTAAAGTTGCCAGTCCTTACAGTTTTGCATTGAATGAAGGGAGAACTTTGTTTTGGGTCCTATATACAATACTGACATCCTTAACTTCAGAAGGTTGATACTTTGTTAAATCTTAAGATCCCTCTCACTAGTATAACTATATTTGTTAATATACTGATTTAGTTACTAAACCTGTTTGCATGCTAAAATAATCGAGTTAAATATCAATTACCTTCTTCAGTTTTTTTTTCTCCTCTACATTGAATTTGTGTGTATTTCTGACAAATGTTATGTGGTAGAGAGCATTCATGTGGCAATGACACATCTTTTACCACAGTATATCAGATGGAAGCTGCTCCTTTTAGCCTGGGTCACGTTACGCAGATAAAATGGAGCAGAACCACAGTCCTACCATTATGGTCATAGAACACAAAACAAAAGGTCTATCAGCTTTACTATATACAGTTTACAAAACTATGGATAGATAGATAGATGTTTTTATATGCTGTCAAGCTGGAAACAACTCATAACTGACCCTTTAGTGGGTTTTCGCAGGCTATAAATTGCACAGGAGGATATATAGGCCATCATCCTCCCTCATGACCACTGGTGGGTTTGAACTGCCTGACTTTGAGTTAGCAGCAAAACTCCTTACTAAGCCATCAGAACTCCCTATTTATCTGCATCCATATATCTACATTGTTGTTAAATGCTGCCTAGTGGACTTTGACTCATAGGGACGCTATGAATAACATCTGATCTTTGCCCTATCCTACACCATCCTCATGATTTCTAATATGCTCGAACTCATTTTTACAGCCACTGTGTTGATCCGTCGTGTGAAGGTCGTCCTCTCTTGCTCTGACCCCTCACCTTTCCAATCATGATATCTTTTTCCAAGGACTGGTCTCTCCTGGAAACATGCCCAAGGGATATGAGACAAAGTTTCAACCCCCCTGTGTCTAAGAAGCACCCTGGCTGTACTTCCTCTAAGACAGATTTCTTTATTCTCTTGAAAGTTCATGATATATTTACTACTTTTCACCAATACCACAATTTGAAGGCATCAGTTCCTCTTCTGTCATCCTTATTTGTTATCCAATGTTCAGATGCATAGGAAGCATGGCTTAGATCATGCTATCTCTCTCTCTCTCTCTTCTACACACACACACACACACACACACACACACACACATATGTATATATATTCTTTTATTATATATTGTGATTGTTGAGTCAGAATCAACTCATAGCTGACCCCGCAACAGGTTTTCAGAAGCAATAAATCATACAGGAGTAGATTGCCCATCTTTTTCCAGCTAGTGAAATAGAATGACATACCTTTGCAATGGCAACAGAGCTCTGGTGGTCTATTATTGGTAAGGAGCAATGTTGCCATTCCAAAGTCTGTGATTATAATCCACTAGCTGCTCTGCAGGAGAAAGATGAGCTGTCTACTCCTTTGTTATTTATTGCCTCTGAAAACCTGTTGGAGGGTCAGCTAGGAATCGATTCTGAATCAGTACTCAGAATATATAATACAAGAACATTA
>NW_006399766.1:10367-14224 GCF_000299155.1 Elephantulus edwardii | reverse complement strand
TTTCTATACTTAGAAAAAAAATTAACATTGGTAATACCAGCTGTAAAACACAACTTTTGTGATTAAAGCCAACTCTGAATTATCCATGATTAAGGAAAAATTAATAATGACAAAGAAATAATAATGTCTACCATTTATGAATCAGGGACCCTATGCACTACATGTTTGATGTATGTATTTTATTTAATTCTTTAAGTGTTTGGAGATAGAAACAATTCTTTTACCCTAATTTAGTGATTGCGAGACTGAGAGGTTCAAGGGAATATCCAGGATTGCACAGCAAGTATAGAGAATACTTAAACCCCAGAGACACTGGAACTGGTGCTCCTTAATACTGCTCTGCTCAGTCACTGACTAAGCTCCACAGTGTGAACTAGGAACAATTTGATTATCCAAGTGAATTTATCCACATGGATTCACTGAATCAATAAAGCAGAGGTTAACTTGGACTCAGACAAAGGTATCCTAGTATAAAAGGATACGGCCCCAAGAGGTCATTAATCACCTACTCACTGGCAGATGAGTTCAATACAATATCTGCATTTCAGTATGTTGGAATTGAGTAACAGGCTTTCTTTGGTTAGTAGAATGAAAATAATTGTGATAAACAACTGAATTCTCATTGTTAAAGGAGAATTGACTATAAAAAAGGAATTATGGAATTGACTATGAAAAAAGAATTATGTTTTTTATTTATTATATGTTTTTTATTTAAATTTTAAATTTTGTATTGGTTTACATACAAAATTCATATACATTGTGCTTTGTTCGTCTACATTTTGGTTCACACATTACTCTATTCGTATTACGTTTCATATGATCGTTCCTATACACTGTGTTTTAGAAAATTAATCACCATTGATCTGTGTTCAATGTCACCCTGTCTTTTCAGGTCTCCACTAGATCTATCCTGAGGTATATATAGATATAGATAAACAAAGCAGCAAAGAGTATTTTGTAGTCTCAACTGATTTGAATAGGAGTGACTCTCCCAGGGGTGCCAAGAAACTTAGAGTAGCGAAAGTGCCCTATTAACCTTTTCTTTTTCATTAAGATTAGAAAAGAATTACAATTTAACTCGGATTAATTCCAACATCCTGTTAATTGAATACCTGGGCTGGCTGGTTAATGAGACCATTGACAGAAATATAAGATCAATTACTTTTGATAGTGGCTTTGCAGTTTACATTCTTTTCATAAAGGAATGCTGTTAAATTACATAGGAAAATCTATATTTGTTTACATAGGAAAATCTATATTTGTAACTATAAAATAAATTACTCTTAAATAACTTTGCTGAGCTTACAGTAGTCTACAGTAAAAAAAAAAGGGTTTTTTTTTTTTGGTTTTGCTTTGTTTTTAAGGTGTTCTGATGTTAAAGAGTTTTTATTTGCAAAGACTATTTGGTTGGGGAAACTGGTGACCTAGTGACAAGAAGCTGTACTGCAATCCTGAAGGCACGTGGTTTGAGGTCATCAGCTGCTGGGGGTGGGGGTGGGGGGAAGGATGGGCAATCTCTTCTCCTGTGATTAACTGCCTCGGAAAACGTGCCAGAGGGTCAGCTATGGGTCGGTCCCGACTCTATGGTACACAACAACAAATTGGTTAGGCATTGTACAGAAATGTTAATATAGCAGGTCTGAACTGCTAACTTTATAGACCTGTTTCCAAAGCATCGGCAAATTGGAATTTCAAGAAAGTAACCACAGTTCTCTAAGTGATAAGCATAGTTAATGGTTTGACCTCTTGTGCTGGAGAAGAGTGTTTGTCCTGGAGAGAGTGAAGCCGGAATGCTCCTTGGAATCAAGGATTCTTGAAGCTTCGTGTGATATACTTTGGGCATGTTGCAAAGAAGGACTGGTCCTTGGAGAGGGACAGTTCGGCAGAGTGGAGGGCCAGCGCAGGAGAGAAAGACTCTCGATGAGATGGATCAATTCCGTGATTGGGGTAGTGGGAGTGAGTGTGTCAGAGACGGTGAGGTTGGCACAGGATAGAGCAGGGTTTAGGGCTCTTATACATAGGGTCGCTATGAGTCGCAAACGACTCAATGGCACAACAATAACAACAACAAACTGTATAAACAATGTGGTTAATGACAGCAGCAACTCTGAGAGTCTGTGAGTTTGGTTTATATCAGGCAAAATTGCCCATATGACCATCCTCCAGTTAAAAAAAAAACCCCACAAAACAACAAAACCTCTGAATATTTTCTGGTTGTTGGAGGAAAACTATGCTCAAAAGGTGATCCTGGAGAACAATATGCTGAGTGAAATATCTCAGTCACAAAAGGACAAATATTGCATTGGGCCACTGTTGTAAAATGGGACTGATATCGGGTTTGAGGGAAGACTGAGAAAGAGGGGATAAATAATGTATACTGCATTGAAACAGATGAGGGAGAGAACTGTTTAAAAGGGATATATGATTAGGTATTGTCATGACAGGAGTCCAGAATGAAGGCTGCACAGTGGAGTGGACTTTGGGAGGAGGGATTATATAACAATGAAGAATTTTTCTTTTACTTTTCAAAGAGAAGAGTAAATTAGGTGGAGGGGGTGAGCAAGGAGAAAAGTGCAACAATGAATGGAAACCCTAAGTCTCTGAAAACTTTAATTAAAATTAATTTTTTTAAAAAAAGAAAAAAAAGAAATGAGTGATTTAAAGGAAGCCTGTGAATGAATGTGACCAGATTTTGCCCGGTTTTCCCCCTTTGTGATCTTTGTGCCTTTACCACGTAACTGTAGTAAATCTTAACGTTATGCATCTCATGAGACCTTCTATCTGATTTCAAAACGGATGAGAGATCTTGAAGACCTTAAACACAACCACTTTCCAGTGTCATTTTACTACCATAGAACAGACATAAGTAAAAAGAAAGAAAGAAAGAAAAGAAAAGAAATGCTGTACTAAGTGTGTTTTCTCAGAAAGTTGTGGAAAGATTTTGGCATTGGGCCCCTGTTCTGATAAGATTCCAAATGTATTTGCAATCTGTGATTTCAGTACATTAGCTTGCAACAAACATTTTACTCACTAAGAAACTCTGGAAGGGAGTCAGGAAGGTAGAAAATGCACAAAATAGAAATATTGCACAATACTGTACTTTTTAAAGACATATAAGCTTAAGTGCTATTGTTCCTTTAACCTTCAGGGAAAATTACCCTTGTTCTTAGAACTGTTTAGGAAAAAAATCTAAGAAGATATATAAAGGTTTCCTGTGGACTTTCAAAAATATCAACTGGGGAAGAAAGTAGGTAGAGATAGAGAAGGAGCAATTTGTTATTAAATGAAAATTGTCTCTTAAAATTGCCAGCAGTCTCACAATAAAGCCACTTCCCTTTATGGTACCAGTACGTGTTTCCTCTCATTCTTTCCTTTAGCTACTGAGAAAGTGTTGAATATTTTTGAAGAGTGAAATCCTTGAACTCACCTCACTGAAACAAAAAATGCTTGCCGTCACACTGAATTGAAAATACCAACTTCATAACAAATATGCTATGGAGAGTTCCTTGTAACATGACACAAAATGTAAGATGATAATAATCTGATGTACATCTTTTAAACATCACCGCAACTTTGTGGCCCACTGGTAAGGAGTTGCACTGCCAACTCAAATGCATGCAGTTCAAATCTACCAGATGCTCCTTTGAAGGAAAATAGAAAATCTCCTTCCCTGAAATATACTGCCTCTGAAAGCCTGTTGGAGGGTCTGGCTATAAATCAGTTATGACTGAAGGATAAATAATTTTGTTCAATTGTATGAAGAACAAATTCAAACCTCGAGTTGCTATAATCAAGGATGCTTTCGGCAGAATGTTAAATGATCCAGGAAGTATTAAAAGAAGATGGAAAGAATATAC
>NW_006399766.1:8413-9605 GCF_000299155.1 Elephantulus edwardii | reverse complement strand
CTGCAATGCAATACCTGAAGATGGGGGTCGTGGGACAGAGCTGCAGGGGTGTGTCCCGATTCAAGTCCACTCCCACCGTCCACTGTGTCTGCGCACAGCACCTTGGCCAGTCCCAAAGTTCAGAGCTGCCGAGAGGTGTCGCGAGCCGGGTCGAGGGGGGGAGGAATGCAATACCTGAAGATGGGTGTCGTAGGTTAGAGCTGTTGGGGTGTGTCCAAATTCAAGTCCACTCCCACCCTCCACTGCGTGTGCGCACAGGAACTTGGCCAGTCCCAAAGTTCAGAGCTGCTGAGGCGGGGTTCTGAGGCGGGTCGGGGGGAGCAATGCGATACCTGAAGATGGGGGTCCTGGGTCAGTGCTTCAGGGATGTGTCCCTATTGAAGTCCACTCCCACCATCCACTGCGTCTGCGCAAAACATCTTGGCCAGTCCAAAGTTCAGAGCTGGTGGGGGGGGGTTGCGAGTCGGGTCGAGGGGGAGCAATGCAATTCCTGAAGATGGGGGTCATTGGTCAGAGCTGCAGCGCTGTGTCCTGATTCAAGTCCACTCCCACCGTACACTGCGTCTGCGCATAGCACCATGGCCAGTCCCAAAGTTCAGAGATGGCGGGGGGTTCGCGAGCCACGTCCGGGGGGAGCAATGCAATACCTGAAGATGGGAGTCGTGGATCAGATCTGCAGGGGTGTGTCCTGACTCAAGTCCACTCCCACCGTCCACTGCGTATGCGCATAGCACCTTGGCCAGTCCCAAAGTTCAGAGCTGGCAGGGGGGGTCGCGAGACGGGTCCGGGGGGAGCAACGCAATACCTGAAGATGGGGGTCGTGGGTCAGAGCTGCAAGGGTGTGTCCCGATTCAAGTCCACTCGCACTGACCACTGCGTCGGCGCACAGCACCTTGGCCAGACCCAAAGTTCAGAGCTGGCGGAGGGGGGTCGCAAGATGGGTCGGGGGGGAGCAATGCAATACCTGAAGATGAGAGTTGTGGGTCAGATCTGCAGGGGAGTGTCCCGATTCAAGTCCACTCCCACCGTCCATTGCGTCTGCGCACAACATCTTGGCCAGTCCCAAAGTTCAGAGCTGGCGGGAGGGGGGGTCGCGAGCTGGTTCGGGGGGGGGAGCAACGGAATACCTTAAGATGGGGGTCGTGGGTCAGAGCTGCAGGGGTGTGTCCCGATTCAAGTCCACTCCCAAGGT
>NW_006399766.1:6922-8117 GCF_000299155.1 Elephantulus edwardii | reverse complement strand
CAGGGGAGTGTCCCGAATCAAGTCCACTCCCACTGACCACTGCATCTGCGCACAGCGCCTTGGCCAGTCCCAAAGTTCAGATCTGGCAGAGGGGGGGTCGCGAGCCGGGTCGGGGGGGGGAGCAATGCAATACCTGAAGATGGGTTTCCTGGGTCAGAGCTGCATGGGTGTGTCCCAATTCAAGTCCACTCCCACCGTCCACTGCGTCTGCGCACAACATCTTGGCCTGTCCCAAAGTTCAGAGCTGGCGGCAGGGGGTGGTCGTGAGCCGGGTCGGTGGGGAGAAATGCAATACCTGAAGATGGGGGTCGTGGGTCAGAGAGGCAGAGGTGTGTGCCGACTCAAGTCCACTCCCACCGTACACTGTGTCTGTGCACAGCACCTTGACCAGTAACAAAGTTTAGAGCTGGCGGGGGGATCGCGAGCCGCATCGGGGGGTTCGCGAGCCGCGTTGGGGGGGGAGCAATGCAATACCTGAAGATGGGTGTCGTGGATCAAATCTGCAGGGGTTTGTCCCGATTCAAGTCCACTCCCACCGTCCACTGCATATGCGCATACCACCTTGGCCAGTCCCAAATTTCAGAGCTGGCCGGGGGGGCGGGGTCGCGAGACAGGTCCGGGGGGAGCAATGCAATACCTGAAGATTGGGGTCATAGGTCAGAGCTGCAAGGGTGTGTCCCGATTCAAGTCCACTTGCACCGACCAGTGCGTCTATGCACAGCACCTTAGCCAGACCCGAAGTTCAGAGCTGGCGGGGGGTGGGGTGTCGTGAGCGGGTTCGGGGAGGAGCAACGGAATACCTGAAGATGGGGGTTGTGGGTCAGAGCTGTAGGGGTGTGTCCTGATTCAAGTCCAATCCCAACATCCACTGCGTCTGTGCACAGCACCTTGGTCAGTCCCAAATTTCATAGCTGGTGGGGGGTTCGCGAGCTGCGTCGGTGGGGTGCAATGCAATAACTGAAGATGGGGGTCGTGGGTCAGAGCTGCAGGGGTGTTTCCAAATTCAAGTCGACTCCCACTGTCCACTGCGTCTGCGCACAGCACCTTGGCCACTCCCAAAGTTCAGAGCTTCCGTGGGGGGGGATCTCAGGCTGGGTAAGGGGGGAACAATGCAATACCTGAAGGTGGGCGTGGTGGGTCACAGTTGCAAGGGTGTGTCCCAACTCTAGTTCACTGCCACCGTCCACTGCGTCTG
>NW_006399766.1:5898-6369 GCF_000299155.1 Elephantulus edwardii | reverse complement strand
CAGGGATGTGTCCAAATTCAAGTCGACTCCCACCGTCCACAGCGTCTGCGCACAGCACTTTGGCCAGTCCCAAAGTTCAGAGCTTCCGGGGTGGGGGGTCTCGGGCCGGGTCGGGGGGGAACAATGCAATACCTGAAGGTGGGGGTTGTGGGTCACAGTTGCAGGGGTGTGTCCCGATTCATGTCCACTCCCACTGACCACTGCATCTCTGCAAAGCACCTTGGCCAGTCCCAAAGTTCAGAGCTGTCGGAGGGTTCGTGAGCCGCGTCGGGTGGGAGCAATGCAATACCTGAATATGGGGGTCGTGGGTCAGAGCTGCGTGGGTGTGTCCCAATTCAAATCCACTGCCACCGTCCACTGCGTCTGCGCACAGCACCTTGGCCAGTCCCAAAGTTCAGAGCTGGCGGGGGGGGGTCACTTGCCTGATCGGGGGGAGCAATACAATACCTGATAATGGGGGTCATGGGTCAG
>NW_006399766.1:4419-5107 GCF_000299155.1 Elephantulus edwardii | reverse complement strand
CTGCAGGGGTGTGTCCCGATTCAAGTCCACTCGTACCGACCACTGCGTCTGCACACAGAACCTTGGCCAGTCCCAAAGTTCATAGCTGGCAGAGGGGTTCCCGAGATGGGTCGAGGGGGAGCAATGCAATACCTGAAGATGGGGGTTTTGGGTCAGAGCTGCGGGGGTGTGTTCCGATTCAAGTCCACTCCCACCATCCACTGCGTCTGCGCACAGCATCTTGGCCAGTCCCCAAGTTCAGACCTGGCGGCAGGGAGGGTCGCGACCCGGTTCTGGGGGGGAGCAGCGCAATACCTGAAGATGGGGTCGTGGGTCAGAGCTGCAGGGGTGTGTCCCAATTCAAATCCACTGCCACCCTCCACTGCCTCTGCGCACAGCACCTTGGCCAGTCCTAAAGTTCAGAGCTGGCGGGGTGGGGGAGTCACTTGCCTGATCGGGGGGGAGCAATGCAATACCTGATGATGGGTGTCATAGGTCAGTGCTTCAGTGGTGAGTCCCGAATCAAGTCCACTCCCACTGTCCACTGCGTCTGCGCACAGCACCTTGGCCAATCCCAAAGTTCAGAGCTGACAGGGGTTGGGTTCCTGAGCCGGGTCGAGGGGGAGCAATGCAATACCTGAAGATGTGGGTCATGGGTCAGTCCTGCAGGGCTGAGTCCCGATTTAAGTCCACTCCCACCGTTTACTGC
>NW_006399766.1:2615-4157 GCF_000299155.1 Elephantulus edwardii | reverse complement strand
GTTGTGGGTCAGAGCTGCAGGGGTGTGTCCCGATTGAAGTCCACTCCCACCGTCCACTGCGTCTGCGCAGAGCACGTTGGCCAGTCCCAAAGTTTAGAGCTGGCGGTGGTGGAGTCGCGAGCCAGGTCCGGGGAGAGCAATGAAATACCTGAAGATGGGGGTCGTGGGTTAGAGCTGCAGGGGTGTGTCCAAATTCAAGTCCACTCCCACTGTCCACTGCGTCCGTGCACAGCACCTTGGCCAGTCCCAACATTCAGAGCTGGTGGTGGGGTGTGGCGAGCCGGGTCGGTGGGGAGCAATGCAATACCTGAAGGTGGGATCGTGGGTCACAGCGGCAGGGGTTTGTCCCTACTCAAGTTCACTCCCACTGTCCACTGTGTCTGCGCACAGCACATTGGCCAGTCCCAAAGTTCAGAGCTGGCGGTGGGGGGGTTCGTGAGCCGGGTCGGGGGGGTGCAATGGAATACCTGAAGATGGGGGTCGTGGGTCAGAGTTGTGTGGGTGAGTCCCGATTCAAGTCCACTCCCACCGTTTACTGCGACTGCGCACAGCACCTTGATCAGTCCCAAAGTTCAGAGCTGTCATGGGGGGGAGGGAGTCGTAAGCCGGGTCAGGGGGAGCAATTGAATACGTGAAGACGGGGGTTGTGGGTCAGAGCTGCAGGGGTGTGTCCCGATTCAAGTCCAGTCCCACCGTCCACTGCGTCTGCGCACAGCACCTTGGCCAGTCCCAAAGTTCAGAGCTTCCGGCGGGGGGGGGTGTGTGTCGCGAAACGGGTCGGGGGGAGCAATGCAATACCTCAAGATGGGGGTTATGGGGCAGAGCTGCAGGGGTGTGTCCCGATTCAAGTCCAGTCCCACCGTCTACTGCGTCTGCGCACAGCATCTTGGCCAGACCCAAAGTTCAGAACTTGTGGGGGAAGAGTCACGAGCCAGTTCAGGGGCGGGGGGAGAAATGCAATACCTGAAGATGGGGTTTGTGGGTCAGAGCTACAGGGGTGTGTCCCGATTCAAGTCCACTCCCAACGTCAACTGCGTCTGCGCACAGCACTTTGGCCAGTCCCAAGGTTCAGAGCTGGCGTGTGGGTCACGAGCCAGGTCGGGGGAGAGCAATGCAATACCTCAAGATGGGGGTTATGGATCAGAGCTGCAGGGGTGTGTCCCGATTCACATTCTCTCCCACCGTCCACTGAGTCTGCGCACAGCACCTTGGCAGTCCCAAAGATGTGAGCCGGGTCGGGGGGGAGCAATGCAATACCTGAAGATGGGGGTTGTGGGTCAGAGCTGCAGGGGCATGTCCTGATTCAAGTCTACCCCCACCGTTCAGTGCGTCTGCGCACAGCACTTGGCCAGTCCCAAAGTTCAGAGCTGGCGGGGGGTGGATGTCGCGAGCCGTGTCGGGGGGAACAATGCAATACCTGAAGATTGGGGTCATGTGTCAGAGCTGCAGGGGTGTGTCTCGATTCAAGTCCAATCCCACCGTCCACTGCATCTGCGCATAGCACCTTGGCTAGTCCCAAATTTCAGAACTGGCAGGCGGGGT
>NW_006399766.1:1264-2283 GCF_000299155.1 Elephantulus edwardii | reverse complement strand
TCAAGATGGGGGTTATGGGTCAGAGCTGCAGGAGTGTGTCCCGATTCAAGTCCAGTCCCACTGTCCACTGCAACTGCGCACAGCACCTTGGCCAGTCCCAAAGTTCAGAGCTGGTGGAGGTGCGTCGCGAGGCGGGTCGGGTGGGAGCAATGAAATACCTGAAGACGGGGGTCATGGGTCAGAGATGCAGGTGTGTGTCCCGATTCAAGTCCAGTCCCAATGTCCACTGCGTCAGCGCACGGCACCTTGGCCAGTTCCAAAGTTCAGAGCTGGCGGGGGGGTGTCGCGAGCCCAGTCGGGGGGGAGCAATGCAATATCTGAAGATGGGGGTCGTGGGTCTGAGCTGCAGGGGTGTGTCCTGATTCACGTCCACTCCCATCGTCCACTGCGTCTGCGCACAGCACCTTGGCCAGTCCCAATGTTCAGAGCTGGTGGGGGGGGAGTCGCAAGCCCGGTCGGGGGGAGCAATGCAATACCTGAAGACGTGGGTTGTGGGTCAGAGCGGCAGGGATGTGTCCCAATTCACGTCCACTCCCACCGTCCACTTCGTCTGCGCACAGCACCTTGGCCAATCCCAAAGTTCAGAGTTGACAGGGGTTGGGTTCATGAGCCGGGTCAAGGGGGAGCAATGCAATACCTGAAGATGTTGGTCTTGGGTCATACCTGCAGGGCTGAGTCCCGATTCAAGTCCACTCCCACCGTTTACTGCGACTGCGCACAGCACATTGATCAGTCCCAAAGTTCAGAGCTGCCATGGGGGTGGGGGGGAGTCGTAACCCAGGTCAGGGGGAGCAATGAAATACCTGAAGATGGGGGTCGTGGGTTAGAGCTGCAGGGGTGTGTCCAAATTCAAGTCCACTCCCACCGTCCACTGCATCCGTGCACAGCACCTGGCCAGTCCCAAAGTTCAGAGCTGGCGGGGGGGAGGGAGGGTGGCTAATCAGTTTGGTGGGGAGCAATGTAATACCTGAAGATGGGGGTCGTGGGTCAGAGAGGCAGGGGTGTGTCCCGACTCTAGT
>NW_006399766.1:0-705 GCF_000299155.1 Elephantulus edwardii | reverse complement strand
ATTCAAGTCCACTCCCACCGTCCACTGTGTCTGCGCACAGCGCCATGGCCAGTCCCAAAGTTCATAGGTGCCGTGGGGCTGGGGTCCGCGAGCTGGGTCGGGGGCAGCAATGCAATACCTGAAGATGGGGGTCATTGTTCACAGCTGCAGCGGTGTGTCCCGATTCAAGTCCACTCCCACCGTCCACTGTATCTTCGCACAGCACCTTGGAAAGTCTCAAACTTCAGAGCTAGCGGGGGATTCACGAGCCGCGTCGGGGGAGAGCAATGCAATACCTGAAGAACGGGGTCATAGATCAGATCTGCAGGGCTGTGTCCCAATTCAAGTCCACTCCCACTGTCCACTGCGTATGCGCACAGCACCTTGGCCAGTACCAAATTTCAGAGCTGGTGGAGGTGCGTCACGAGGCGGGTCGGGGGGGGAGCAATGCAATACCTGAAGATGGGGGTCGTGGGTCAGAGCTGTAGGGGTGTGTCCTGATTCAAGTCTACCCCCACTGTCCAGTGTGGCTGCGCACAGTCCCTTGGGCAGTCCCAAAGTTCAGAGCTGGCCGGGGGGGGTGGCTCGCGAGCCGGGTATGGGGGAGCAATGCAATCAGTGAAGAAGAAGATGGGGGTCGTGGGTCACAGCTGCAGGGGTGTGTGCCGATCCAAGTCCACTCCCACCGTCCACTACGTCTGCGCACAACACCGTGGCCAGTCGCAA
>NW_006399765.1:29774624-29796289 GCF_000299155.1 Elephantulus edwardii | reverse complement strand
AGGAGAGGAAGGCCCTCTATGAGGTGGATTGATTCAGTGACTGGGATAATTGGGATGGGAGTGTCAGAGACAGTGCGATTGGCACAGGACAGAGAGGAGTTTAGGGGTGTTGTACATAGGGTCGCTATGAGTCGCAGGTGACTCAACGCCACATAACAACAACAACAACAACATATATTTCCCCAATCTCTGCGTATATGGCAGGTTCTACCAAGCAGTCTTAGAAACACAGAATAGGGTCACATTAGTAGAAATGCAAGGATTCCGTCTCACAACGATCCACATCATGGGTGCCCATGGAGTGGCAGACAAGAGAGCAAATGCATATTGCATTGGGGAAACCTGATGCCAGTGACCTCCCTACAGTGCCAAGAGCAAGAATTTCCAAGAGGAAGGCGAGCCTGACTCAAGCCATGGTATTTTCAGTTACTTGGGAAAGCTGCGCCATGAGTAGAGGCTGAAGCAGAGTTAAGACCTTTGACCTGTGGTGCAGGCAAGTTGTCAGCTCCACCTTGCCTGCCAGGATAGCCAGAGTTCCTCGGGAGGAAGGAGGGGGAAGCTTGGCCTTTTAATTTGGACACGTGATTGTTGGGCAGGCCACACAAGCGGATGCACGTAGGGTGGGTGCACATGCAGACACATGCGGGGGTGGGAGATAGACATGAAGATGCACGTGGGAGGGGGTGTGGGGGAGGCCTGCAGGAAAACCAGGAGGCCTTGGTTTTCCCCTTGAGAACTGGGCCTGCCACCCCAGTCGAGCTCCAGCTGTCCCACTCCTTCCTGTTTAAGGTGATGGAGTCTCACAATTAGTCCAGCAATCAACCATGAGCCCCCCTAAGTACCTCACTCAATTTCCCACTGTCCTGCTTGCTCCTGGCGGGTGGGCCCCGCTGCGGCTCACTGTACCCTGCCGATGCTCGCTGCACCCCACTGATGCTTGCAGCTCCCGCAGCTCGTAAATAACCGTGTTGGTCAGAGCACTATTTTGAGAAGCACCTATGTATCTGTGCTCCCTTTTTGGCCCAGCGCCTGACAGCAGTTTGTTTCCAAGAGTACCTGAATGACGAAGGAGGACGCCTGTCGTTCCCTTTTGGAAATGGCTTCTCACCTCCGTCGAGAGGCCCAGGACTTCCCTGTTGCCTGAGTTAAGGGGAAATTTGGACACTTGTTGTCAGATGTTGCTGAGTATGACTCATGGTGACTCTCTGAGCAGCTGTGAACTCTGTTCTATCTTGTGTCACCTCGCCATGTCTGACACACGTGAAGCCCGTTAGTCACAAGTCAATCTATCTTGTTGAGAATCTTCCTCTTATGCTAACCCTCCACCTTTAACAGCCTGATGCCCCTCTCCAGGCTTGGCTTCTCCTAGTGACAGGCCCCAAAGTACGTGAGACAGAGTTTTACCATCCTTGCCTCCACGGAGCAGCCTGGTTTCGCTCTGTGTTCTCTTGGCAGTCCACAGAAATTCAGCACTCCTCTCTACCAACACAACTCAAGGGCACTGATGTTCTGTCATTTCCTGGTCATCATCCTACTTTCAGATGTGTAGCAGGCAATTTGGAAGACCATGGCCTGGACCGGGCCACCACATCCTTAAGAGTGGCACTTTGCAGTGTATGGGGCCGGTAACCAAAAGGTCAGCAGTTAAAATCCACCAGGAATTCCCTGGAAGAAAGATCTACAGCCCTGGGGTGACCCAGAAACGACCCGACCAGAGTGCGTTTACAGTGGACCCAGCTATGGACTCACACACACTGACAGACAGTGGACCCAGCAATGAGTTCACACAGCAACGACTATGAGGAGGTCAGCGACAGCACTACAGCAGGGGCTGTGTTCTGACTCGATACCAGTGAGCTGGAGTTTGCCCTCCAATGAGGCTCCAGAAAAAACCCACAAAAACCTCTGTGTGAGCCTAAAACAATTACTTCACAGCAAAGAAGAAAAGATGAGTGACAGGGAAACTAGGGTACTGGAAACGGAATCATCAGAACAGAGAGAATGTCGACACACTGTGAAAACTGCAAATTTGTGTAGATAATCCCAAATGACAACTTTAATTGCTGTGTACTTTTCCCACCAAAAGTACTGTATTACTTAAAAAAGACAGTTTTTAAAAAAACCAAAACCAACCCCCCCCCCACACACACACACCACTATTTTCTAAAAGTTCCATCCAGTCTTGCTGAATGTAACACACAGCCCAGTGCCTGCAGCGGCTGCGTATGGACAAAGTCAGTGTTCCACCTGCTATTTTAGAAATGGGAGAATGGACATGTAGAGCCCAATGATTTAAGTCCAATCTCCCGGCTCCTGGTGTGTGTGTGGCAGGGGTCTGTGCGCTGGGCACAGGGCCAGAGAAGTGACACCTGGTCCCTCCCGCTGGGATCCCTGCCCCACTGGTCGACAGCTCCCTTACTCCTGGGTCCAGCAGCCCAAGTCTAGCCAAGCGGACATCACTCCCTCAGTCCTACTGAGCTGATGCTAACCCACAGTGACCCTGTGTCTGGTTTTCAAGGCTGGAGGTCTTTACAGGAGACTGCCTATCTGTGTCCCAAGGAGCAGCTTTTAGATTCAAACTGCCAGCCTTTTGGTTAGTAGCCCGACATGATGTACACCACCAGTTCTGGAAAACAACTCTGAAAAGTCCCTTAGACTTATTATTTTGTCATCATTTTCAAGCACAGCCAGTTATCAGCTTTTAGGAATGGAAACCGCAGCTGGCATATGTATCGAGCTGGTGTATGTATCGAGGCTGCTTCAGATGATCAGCTTCAATCTCTCAGCACGTCTTGTTTCTTTGCAAGGTCTTCCTGTAGGTGCAGATGGTAAAACCACAGGGATGATTCATTCAGAGGCAGGAGGGGAAACTGGCTGTCAACAGTTAGGACAACCAGTCTTCTAATGCACCTGCTTTTTGTTAATCTCTAGAGTAAGTTTAGGCGAAAAGGTGGGGCCAGAGAGTGAGTGGGCGTGAAATCACCTGCCACTGACTACTGAAGAGGTTAAATGGTTGCAGCCTCCTCCAGTGGCAAGTCTTGTTTTCCTGCTTTTTTAGGAGTAAGCATGTATTACGACAAAATGATACCAGACCCAAAGAATGCATTTGGGACCAGAGAGTAACCTAGAGCCAGGGGAAGAAATCAAATGTGAAGCTGGGCTCTCAGACAGACACTTGCCAATCAGGAATTTCAACATCTCATAACTCAAAAGCAACTAAAGGAAAGCGCTGCCTCCCGAGCCCTGTGAACACGCCCCACAGGACACCCGGACAGGCCGGATGCGGCCACTTCTCACAGGCACGTCCCTTCAGGCGAGGAGCAGGAGTGCTTGAGCCTCGCAGGCTGACTGTGTAGCAGAGCCGAGGCTGTCCAGGCCAGGAAGCAGGGAACAGAGGGAAGGTGGTCCAGCTCAGTCTGCAGACCCAAGATGCTGTGAAGTTCCACATGGCAGCAGAGCAAACGCTTGGATCTCTCCTCTCTGGGTGTGAGATGTGTGTCCTTCCAAACGGCGAGTGAAATCCACACCTTGTGCTGACAGGACAGGCCAATACCTCAGATGAGTGGGGACAGAGACAGGATGGACAAGGGGCCTGGCATGCTGTCTTCAAAATATTTTATTACAAAACACAGTACAGAGTTTGAAGGATGTTTTCCAACCCTCTCAAACACATACATTGATGAATGAAGCACTGACACCCACTTCAAACCCTGAAAGTTGTGGAGGCCACTCGTCCTGGACAGTGGAATGGAGATGGTGAGCGGCCAGGGGTGGCCGAGCCAGCGCACTGCTCCCTCCGGGGTGAAGTCCATGGCCGAGGCTGAAGGCCCAGGAGTCAAGACCACAAGCCACACAGAGAGAGCGGCACAGGCTGCCCGCCTGAAAGCACAGGTCGCTACTTCTTATTCCGGGGCTTCAGCTCCTCAGCGGCATTCCGCAGGAAAATGTAGTTCTTCTTCTGGGGGTTGTAGAATTCATGTCCCTGCAGAGGAAAGAAAAATGACCATCCTGTTCTGTGAGCCAAGTCCTGGTCTAAGGAAAACATTATCTCCTTAGAGAACAAAGCCAAACCACAAGAGAGACAAAGAAACACCATCACAGACCACAGGCCTCAGAGGAAGCGGTGCAGCCTGGCATCTCTGCCAGTGGACGGTCTATGGTCTATCGGCACTCATGCCTCGAGCTCTCGGCCCCTCAGCCCTTCCTGTAGAGGGGCACACCCACACCCAAGGAAGAGCAGGCTGGACCAGCCTCATCTCACAACAGAGACATCTGATCTGAGACATCATGGGGGCAGAGCTGGGACCAGCCTGCCTAGGACACATGCTGGCGTGCCGGCTCAGGGAGGTGCTGCACGACCTGGGGGAGGACGTCTGTGAACTGTCCCACCTGGGAAGGAGGCAGCCACAGAGGTCAGTACCACTCTGACCAGGTCACAGAAAGTCCTGGAGAGAGACGGAGGAAAACACACAGAATAAAATTCAAAACCACCCAGATGGCCAGCCTTAGGGATGTGCTAGCCTGGGGGCACCTGAGACTGTGGCCCCTCAGGCCCCCTGCACAGTTCTGAGTGAGGGAACCCCTCCCAGGAACCCTTTCATCCAAATGCTGACAGGCCTCTAGTGAGGGCCATCCCCACGGAGGACAGTGCTCCTCAGAACCACCAAGCAGGTGAGACCAAAGGGCAGACTAGCCCAAGACCAAGCTGAGCAGGTGTGAAGGTGCAGGAGAGGACGGAGTGGGAGATGCACACAGGAAGGGGAAGGGGGTACTACACCGAGCGATTACCACAGACGGAACTGAGCAAAGTGTGCATCAATTATCAACTGGAAAACCAACCTGCTCTCTAAAGTGTCACTTCAGAAATAAAAAACCCTACGGAAGTCAAATGGGCAGCCTCAGATCTGTGGCTTGGAAAAAGAGCTGGGGCGGAGTAGGCAGGACTGAGGTGGGTGCAGAGGGCAACAGTGACCAGATGAGCAACTGCCAGCTGCCCAGGAGCAGGCAGTGGTAGGCTTAGGGCACTGAGCCCACCGTGCTGCGGTAACCATGACCTCACACCCCTCTAATGGAGGATGTCCTGCAGTTAACCCTGCCCAGGCCCCGCCCAGGACTGCAGGGAAGCGTGACCGGGCGCTGTACTACAAGCATCGAAAGGCCTAGAAACGCAAAGAAAGAAAAGTTCGTCGCTTCAAGTGCTGTCACCCAAGAAGGGCCAAGTCCAAACTTCAAACCCTGTGACCTTCACGTCAACTTCAGCTCATGGCAACCCTGCAGGACAGAGCAGAACTGTCCCCCAGGGTGCTGTACACGTGGGGGCACTGGCAGGCCTCCCAGGCCTGTGCCAAGCATTCCACCACCTCTCACAGGTGCTGAGTACAAGTGGCTCACAGATGGAGAGGACCAGGTCCCGGAGGCTTTCCCATGGGCCTGCTCTGCGGTGCCCAGTGCACCTGTGAAGTCTCACCTTGGACCAGTCGTAGCTGGATGCGTAGGCAAATATGTTTCCATTGTGATTGAAGCAGCAGGCTGATATGGGCTGGTCTAACTGTTCCGACGTCTTTAGTTTTGTTCTGGCATCTTTGTCCCAAAAGCTGAACCTGCCATCAGACCCCACTGTAGCCAGAGTGCCGTGGACAGGGTGGAATGCGATGCCATTGACCTGTGAGGACGGATGGACACACATGAGCTAGCTGCAGGGCAGGGCGGCTGAGAACTTGGGATGCCCAGCACACACACCCTGTGTTGGTCTGGAAACCATGACGGCATCAGAGCGGCTGCCCCGGGAATACGGGGCTCAGATCCTGCTTCCTGAGTCCCTGGCCAGCCCACTCATCTGTCTTGGGCACATGTCACGGGAACGGGCACGTGCCTCAAGCCAACAGTTAAGTTCTGGATTAGCTACTTGTGTGGACTGTACACCTGTGTGTGCCAACACCTCCGAAGGAGGGAGAAGACACTCCTGTGGGCAAGCTGTGGTGGACACGGGCACATACGGGGGAGGGAAAGAGCTCACGCTGTAGGCTTCACTATTCATGCTTGAGTTCTCTGTCATGTGCCGTGTAACAGAGAAGCCACACGTGGATGGCTTCACCAGATGTGTCCTCTCAGCAGTCAGGAGGTCACAGGTCTGAATTCCGAGCACCAGATCGAGAAAAACGCTGTCCCTTCTTGGCTGGCTCTGTTGGAAGGTTCTGGTCTGGAAGGCCTCTGCCTCCTAGGACATCTCCTGGTCTCTCGGACCCCATCTCTCCTCTGCTCCCTACTTTAATCTCTTCTATCGCACCACACAGTCCAAGTGTGCATTTAGAGCAGAATGGAGCAAGGCCATGGGCTAAACAGTGTCCCCCAAGATATGTGCTAGAAATCCTCGCCTGTAGGCCTGTGCTCACAGCTGCACTGGGAAAGGGGCTGCCACTGCTTCGTGAAGGAGGCAGAGTTAGTACAGGTGTATTGTGGGACAGAAAAGTTATAAACTAGGGAGCAGAGAGATGGGGTGTAAGAGACATGGAGATCGCCAAGGAAACAAAGCCAAACAGACGAGAAGTCTCCCCCAGAGCCAGGAGAGGACAGCCCTCCTCCAGAGCTGGTGCTGGGTTCAGACCTCCGACTGCTGACTTCCTGGCCTGTGAGAGGGACATCGGTTGAAGGGTACATCCCTGTGTGACTCTGTCTGTTATAACAGCACTAGAGAACTGGGGTACGAAAACCAAAGCCTGTAGCAAAAGCCCTTTCTCTCCCCACTGTGCCCACGTCCACCACAGTTCTTCCATGGAAGCACGCTTCTACCCACTCATGTCTTCATGCCTTCCAAGTCTAGTTTCAAGCTGCCTTTTCAGAGTTAAAGCTAAGCTTTGGAAACATACCGCATAGATATCCTGAGGTGCTGACGTATTGGTTCCATTGGATCGGTGACATTTGAAGGTAAAGTTATCTTTGGCACTGAAAAAGAAAAGCCCAGCTAAGTTTTTCTTAAAAACAAACAAACAAAAAAGAAAAACAACAATCAAATCAAATTAATCCCAGAAGTGAAAATCCCGAAGTTGCTGGAGCCCCACTTACGGATTTGGGGGGTTGATGTAGTGGATAGCAACTCTACCCTCGATACTCCCCAGGGCAAAGCCAGTTGGCTTGTTCTGTTTGTCTTTGAAAATAGCCACACACCGATGCTGTGATTAGAAAAAAGGTGTATTATTGAAAGGCAGAAATACAGTACCTCACAGCTAACAAATTACTCTGACCCCAGTCGTTAGAAGGGGCAGAAGCACGTCCCTCCACCCTGACAGCCCTGCTCTGCAGTAACTCAGCTGCCCTTGGCTCCACTGGGGCTCAGATTTGTTAAAAACACCGTGTGAAGCTCAGCACCTCTCTGTGTGATCGCTGCCAGCCCTCTCGGCTTTGCGTCCTGTTACCGTAATAGTGGTAAACCTTGGTAAGGATACTGGGTCATACGAAGTGCTGCTGAGTGCTCCCATCAGGCACCAAAAAAGTGGAATTGCAAGATAAAGTTGAATTACTTAATTTGTGCTTTTCGGATTAAGGTGTGCAGCTATGGTGACCCTCTAATTCAGGATGAGTGAACCTAGCGCAAGAACACTGTGAAGTGGGGTGGAGGAAATAGGAAGGACCTTCTGTGAAACACAATGTATTCAAACTTTGTAAATAAATCAGAATAAAATAAAAATTAAAAGAAAAACAACCCTAAAAAAGAGAATACTGTAAACAAACAAAAAGATATTTGTGAAATTGCTATAGCTACACCAGTGGACATGAAAATCTTCCATTTTTTACAAAATACTTTTTTTATATCACTTAAAATGTAGCACTTATGTGGGTGGTGTATATAATACAGAAATTTTTAAAACCTTTAAAAAACCCAAAGCCAACACTGTCCCCAGTGGGTCTGGGCTCATGACACCCGTCCATCAGGTTTCTGAGGTTATGAGTCTTTACAAGAGGAGACTGCCTATCTTACTCCTGTAGAGTGGCTGGTGGATTTGAACTGTAACCTTCCAGTTACCATGCATAGAAAAACATGCCTAAAGATCTACAATACCTACAACACACAAAATACATATTAATACTTGTCAGCAAGGGTGTAAGTAAGGTAAGGTTTTAGGGAGTCAGAAGTGGATTTTCGGTGCACCGAGAGTGGTCGGTATGGCTGTGCTCTGCCACTGGTGAATATACTATGGACTCGCTGGACGGCCCTGGCTCCCCTCTGGCTGCAAGCCCTGCCCATAGCTCCTATGCTGGCCTCAGCCCTCCAGCCCCTCAAGATGGCAGGACCCTGCAGCACCCATCATTCACCAGACAGCTGCCCACTGTGAGCCACCACGTCTGCGCCTCTGCCTCCGCAGTCCAAAAAGAAACGCGTATCTGCCCAACCCAACATACAGGAACAAAAGGGTCAAATGGACATGGCTGCACATTCCAGCCATGCAAGTGCTCCCCGACACTGCTGGCCATCCACTCCGCACCAGAGGCCTCTACGTGAGAATGCGCCACACTATGAAGGGGGAGCAGCAGGTGAGGCCAGCCAACCTTAGGGTCCGCACTTCTCGTCATGACAGGCTGGTCAAGCTACAGAGAACCATCCACGAAGGGATAGTTAATGGTTAACCACGTCCACACATGGTCCACATCTGAGTGCGGTCATGCTGAACCAGGTCTCCCCCACATCCCGGACCTGATGCTGCCTCACCTGGTGCTTCAGTGGTGACTCTATCCTCCGGAACTCAGACGGCTGGTTCTCCAGCTGGTAGACGATCAGCCCCCTCTCCGCTGTCGCCACCACAGCCATGGGGTAAATCTGGGGAAGAGGGAAGCAGAAATGCACTTAGAATGAAGGCAGAGCTTTTTCACAAAACCAAGTCTGAATTCTTTACCTTTTATTATTCAGCGATGCATTTTATTATGATTTAGACACTTTATCTAAAATTAAAATGGAAGAGAAAGGAAAATCCTTGCAGCCTTTTGTGTGTGGGGGTCATGTGTGTCACTGTCTGTCATCTGTCATCCTTCCTTTCTTCAAGGTGTGGGCAGTAGGGTTTGGTCCTGTATTTTTCCCAGCTCCTAACAGTGAGTGTCCACCTGACCCAGGGCCTGCACCACAGGGGTCATTTAGCCATGCTGTCCTCTTGGCCTGCCAGATTACTTAGTGCTTCACTAGTTCACATAAATAACATCTGTGTCTGCGATTACATCAAGACAAGTTCCTAAAAACAGTTACTGGGGCAGGTGGTATGAAACTTTTAAGACTAAATGGGGGAGAAAGTTCTTTAGTTTCTACCCTATTCAGACGTAGTTTCCAAAGACCTGGTTATGGGGAGATGTGAGATTTTGTGGGTTAAATTCTAGGCTCCAGCAATAAATCCAGCATTACAATAAAGCAAGTCACGCAATATTTTTGTTTCCTGGAGCGTCTACCAGTTAGTTTCCACTCTATTTGGGGTAACAACTTATACGTCTACGTGGAAAAGCTATGGTGGCACAGTGTAAAGCAAGTTGTTACCCCAAAGGCTGCCCATCTTCAGCAGTTCAAAGTGGCCCAAGGTAGAGCTGGGCAGGCTCCCTCCACTAGCACTTCCAGCCTCAGAAACCTCACGGAGGGCTGCTGAGTCAGAAGCAACTCAACGCCAGTGAGCGTTGAGTATTGAGTTTTCTGGTGTAGGCTCTCTCGTGGTGTGGTGGACAGCACGTCGCACTGCTGACCAAAATGTCTGCAATGCAAAGCCGGATGGACAGTCTCCTCCGCCAACGAATGGGAACCAGGGGGTTTGCCCTGTCCCCCGAATGTGCAAGGGCTTGATGACATGCGGTAAGCTCAAGATGCTGGAAAGAGTCCCATCAACTGTCAATCTTTAAAAATATACCATCTGCAAACTCAAAAAAGTAAGGTGCACTGATACGAGAGGTATTATGGGTACTGCATCACAAAATTATGAGCCGTTTTCTTACTCCACCTAACAAGGTGTCCCATGTCGCTGTATGTAGTATGTACGGTTTAACCCACTATCTTTCTAGTAACGGTCTCAACACCCTCCAGAGCCAGGGTTGCATGTTGGGGATGACATGATGCCATCTGCACTTTTTAAATTCACAACAGTGCGAATGCCAGGCACACACTATGCAGGAATTCTGGTACAAAGGCCAAAGGGCCCCACCTGAAGAGGACGAGGGCAACCTGAGAGGGAACCCTCGTGCTGCGGTGCAGGAGGGCTAGGCTGCTAACCGAAAGGTGGCTGTGAACTCACCAGACACTCGAGAGAGAAAGACAGGCTCTGGGCTCCTGTCCCAGTAACAGCTCAGTCCTGTCCCAGAGAGGGCACGGAGTCACAATCTAACTGAAGGCTCACACGAGTGGCTTTTTTTAAAAAAGCAAACTGAATTCTACCTCTCAGTTCTATTGTTAAAGTTTTAGATGATCCTGTCATTGCAAGATGTCTTAAGTTTCTGAAGTGTTTGGGGTTGTATTTTTTTCCTTTAAAAAAACAAACAAACAAAAAATCCCAACACTACATTTAGTTATATAATTAAAATATGTTCTTTTCAAAGGAAGTATGTCTTCTCAAGGAAATGGGTATTAGGAACACTTAGTGAAGAGAATTCCTTACCACGTCCGCACAGTAACATCTTTCTGGGAGCTGCAAAACCATCATAGGATTTGATGACCGCGTGTCCCAAAACTAAACCAAACGGAAGCACATCAGTCACCACGGAGCGTAAGAACAAGGACGCGTGCCGGGGGGATGAGACTGCCTCCCGGGTTATACCTTGAGCGTCTTGTCCCAGCTCCCAGTCATCACGCAGCTGTAATTTGGTGCTTTGATCCAATGTATGGTTTTAACAGGAGCATCATGCTTTCAACAAAAGAAACACATTATTAGATGAGGGCCAAGGCAACAAGACACCGAACTGCAGAACCGGATGTTCCAAGGGAACAAACACACTTAGCTAGAGGTCACAGTAAACAAAAACAAAGTCAACTAGCCCCCAAGATCAGAAGACAGTCCTGGGCTTAACAGCACCTGCCTACTTCCCAGCGTCTCCACCTTTGACTTATTTTGAAGGTAATTAACCAGTGAGGGTCAGAGCAGGTTCTCCTCTAGGAGACGTTCGGAATGGGGAGTAGAGAACGCCACCTCGGGCTAGCTATTTCCGCAGGAGACAGAAACAGCTGATCTCACAGCACATAAAGCTGCCCTAAAAATGCTTTCCTGGATTCCTTGGCCAGGCTGCACACCCTGCTTCTGACTCTCTTCCCTCTGCATTTCAGCCTCTCCTAGCACTCTGCACAGAAAAATCTGTGACCCTTGGCACGTAATAAACACTTTCCTCTTACTCTGCAGTGTCCCCAGCCCGATGGCAGTGCCAGCACAAGGCAAACACTTAAGAAATACTTCCCGTATGAATGAATGACTAACACAGCTGGTACAGGCCAGGGGCACATGGGGTCGGAATGAGGATGCCCCCCTCTAATACCTCTGTGTTAAGAGACGCTACTGTCTCCAACTCTTTAGGATGCCTTCCTCGGAACAATCCTAGTCTGCACACCCGTGGAAGAACCTTGATGAGTAGTCTATGAAATACTCGTCAAAATAAGAATGGCTCTAAAACCAGGCTGTTCTCATGCTGAAGAGGCTTCAGACATACACGAGTATAATGAATTTAGTGCAATCAAGCTACCTGTTTTAAAGACAGATAGTGAGAGCTACAAATGAAGACCCCAGCCCCACCGGCACTTCTGCGGGCTGCAGCTCTCTCACCTGTGCGATCTGTATTGCCTGGTTGCTGTTGAGGTCCCACATTTTGGCGGTTTTGTCACAAGATGCTGTAAATACTTTGCTCCCATCCTGAAATAAAATGAAAGAGAGAATCTAGTATTCAAAGACAAAATCTATTTAGATACTAGGTTGGCCATCACAATTTGTGTTTTGAAAGTCAAATTTTTCCAATTATTTGCAGGTCAAAGTATTGACTCCCAAACAAGGAACCTGTTGGTGCACTGGGTTAAGTCTAAAAAGGTCAGTGGTTCAAACCCACCATCAACCTCTCTGAGGGGGAAAGAGAAGGCAGTTGACCTCTGTAAAGACAGAGAGCCCTGAAAACCCTATTTGGCAGTTCTACTGTAGGTATTACAGTGAGCCCTTTTGGCTTAGTAGGTAAGGAGTTGGGTTGCCAACCCAAAGGTAGGTGGTTTGAATCGAGTAGCTGCTCCAAGGGAGAAAGACAGGGAATTTCCTCCCATGCGATTTATGGCCTCTCAAAATCCACTGAAGGGTCAGCTATGAGTCAGTTCTGACTCAGTAAGTCACAAAATAATACTTTGTCCTACAAGGTCTCTGAATTGGGTTCATCTTAATAGCTTCATTTTTTTATTACCAATTATGTTTCAAAATAATGTGAATGGGATTAGAGTCTTCTGAGGAACGTGGGACCACTGGCATCCTATCTGGGAAAAATCTCTGCAGTAAGCATCTGTAAGCATTACTAGAGGCCACTCTGCAGAACTTTTTATGTTTTGATAAAACCTTTAGACGAGTTATAAGACTAGTACAGTTATCACTCCTAACCCTTCCACCTAGATACATGAATGGTGACCATGCAGCCGTGTTTCCTCTTCCCCTGTCTGCCATACAGCCATTTCTGTTCATTTCCACGCTGACAAGCATCCCACAGGTGATGAACATGTGGCTGTCCCTCCCATCAAGATTTACAGCCTCAGAAACTTGCTTGATGGTCACTGTGAGTTAGAACCGACTGTTGGCAGCTGGTTTGCTCAAGAAAGCATCAATAAAATAAACAATGGCTTTCTATACCAAAAATGCACTTAGTATTGTGCACTTTCAGACTCTGTAATGAAATGAACATCAACTGACCACACTAGGAAGACTTACATCATTGTTAGTTGTCATCAAATCAATATACAGCAACCCGTATTGACATTCAGAAACTTACAATGTCAAAACTAGTAAAAATCAAATCCAAACCCTTGTCATCAAGTTGATACAAAATCACAGTGACTCTGCAGGACAGAACTGTCCCGTGGGACTTCCAGGACTGTAATCTTTAGAGAAGCGATTGCACACCTCTCTCTCCAGAAGTGGCTGGTGGGCTCACGTGCTGACAGGACCCAAGCTTTTACCCGCTGTGAGTCCATGGCTCCTTGCATGCGCACGCACACCCCCCAAACTTGTGCTCCAAGTGCAGTAAATTACACAATGGTGTTATTTTAAAAAGATATTTAAACAATATTATACAATATTCTTGTGGGAATGAGTTAGTTTACTTAGCATAATACTCTCCAGTCCCTCCCAAGTTAGGTAATAATTTACGAAGTTATTGCTCCTGCACGCTGCATAGTATTTCACTGTGGAAATGGAACATAATTTCTCAATCCATTCGTTTGTGGTTGGACATTTGGGCTGTTTCCATGTTCCTGCAATGGTAAATAATGCTGCTATGAACACTGGTGTACAAATCTCAGTTTGTGCCTCAGTTCTCAAATTTTCAGGGTGCATTCCAAGTAGTGGAATAGCTGGGTCATATGGAATTTCTAACATTCAGCTTTTTGAGGAAGCACCAAACTGCCTTCCAGAATGGTTGCACCATTTTACAATCTCACCAACAATGTGTATGAGCTCCTTTCTTGTCACATCCTCTCCAATATTTATTACTTGCTGCCCTGTTAAATTTTGCCATTGTTACTGGAGTGATTTGAATTTTTTAAGTAAACTAGTAGAACATAAAAAAAAGGACAGTGCCTGCTCCCAAAGTGCAGAAAGCAGAGGCAGGGTAGAGAGACTACAGGATATGCAGAACACAGAAAAGTGGCTAGGACGCCATTAAAGCAAAATGACAATTAATGTCACGAAACCTAGCTGAATGCAAAACCAATGTAGTTTATAAACTTCCACTTAAACCACAATAAAGACAAGCTAACAGCAAATTGCTAGGTAAACTTTCACCTAAAGAATGATAAACTGTTAAATACGTAAAAAGCTTATGTAACATACATCGCTCCAGCAGACATCAAGAACCGGCCCTGTGTGCATCTGCTGAGCTTTCGGGATTGTCTGTCCACTGTCTTGAACCTCCCAACAGCGAACCTATGGAAATAAGGCAACCTGATGTCAGCAAACAATTTACAACATTTTCACGGAGTGATGACTTATTTTAGCAGGTACAGTTGACTCAACAAGCCCTAGTGACTCTGTGAACTCCAGATCGAGCCTTGCCCTATGTTGGACCATCCCCATGACCTCTGCCATGATCAAGCCCACTCCTGCAGTCACTGGGTCAATCTATTTCCTTTAGGGTCTTGCTCTCTTTCCCTGAACTTTTTTTCCCCCTAAGCATAATGTCTTTTTCCAAGGACCAGCCTCTCCTAATTACAAGCCCAAAATATGGGAGGCAAGACTTATTATAACCCCATCCTCTAAGAACACCTTGGTTGTACTTCCGTAGTGACAGATTTGTTGTTTGGAAGGTCATGGCATATTCAATACAACTTCACCAACACTATAATTCAAAAGCATTAGTTCTTCCTGATTCATTGACCAACTTTCAGAAGCAAAGGAAGCAACTGACAATACTACAGCTTGGATCAGGAATGCCTGAAGTCTTCAAACGGACATTGTCGTTCATTAGCACCTTGGAGATTTTCCCATGCAATCCATCTTTTGATTCCTTGACTAAAGCTATCAGGAGTGTCGACTGTGGATCCAAATAAAAGGATATCACTGACGTTAGTCTTTTCTCCATCTACCTACTGGTCCAGTGGTGAGGATTTCCGTATTCTCAGTGATGATGAGTAGCCTGTATTGAAGGATGAAGTCTTGATCTTTTGCAGTAAGTGTTTTAAGCCTTCTTTATTTTCTTCTAGAAAGATTGTGTCATCTGCATAACAAAGATTGCTATAAAGTCATCCTCCAATTCTAATGCCACATACTTCTGCATATAGTCCAGGTTCTTGAATTATATGCTCAGCCCACATATTAAGTAGGTATAGAAAAAGGATACAACTCTGACAATGACTAGAGTACACTTAAATGTCCATGGTGTGCTCTTATCAACCTAATGATCTAACTTTTAGAACTGAGTGAGAAGTGTATGCAAGAGCCACTTTTTTATTTCTAAGTCACTGAAAAATACGACTTTCGCTTAAACTAAAAAGGGCAGATAATATCCTGACCACATCGATGAGATAGTAGAGTATCACCTGCCCATTACCACTCAAAGAGTCTACACCAGAGGGGCACCCTACCTCTCTTCTTTGAATACTCCCCTCTGAATCTCTACACTGTTTTCTTTAATTGTAAGAGTAGTATCTCTGTCAAGGTGGAACTCACTCAGCTGACCATCCCGTGGGTTTTCTGAGGTTGTCAATCATTCAGGAGGAGACTGTCCGTCTTTCTTCCATAGAGCCCCTGGAGGAATTCAAGCTACCAGAGAGGAATGCCGTTGGGACAGTAGAGCAACTCCCTACAGACTAAGCCACCAGAGCTCTCTGTTTTTTAATTAGGACAAGACAATGAAAGCGGCACTTAGTCTCACGACAAACACTGTCAATGGTCCAATGTGCTATCTCCCATCAGTACATTTTTTTCTTGAAAGAACTTGACTATATGGTATATTCTATTTTATAACTGCACCTTTTCAAACTTATGCCACGGCCTGTTGTTACTGGTTTAGGTACTGTAGAGTTGACCATGACTCACAGTGACCTTATGAACAGAATGGAACCCTGTCCTATCGGCCACTGTCCTCATGATCTATGCCAAGCCCACTGACACTGTCACTGTGTCAATGCATCCTGTTGGGACTCCTCTCTGTGACTCGCTACCTTTCCCAGGAGGACGTCTTTTTCAAGGATTGGCCCCTTCTGATAACATGGCCAAAGTATGTGAGACCAAGTTCACCATCCCTGCCTCTAAGAGCACCTTGGCTGCACTTCCTGCAATAAATGTGCTGTTGTCCTGGCAGTCCCAAAGAACAAAGAGTTCAATACCTTCTGCCAACACCCCAATTCAAAGGCACTGATTCTTCTTCCATCTTCCTCAATTCTCCAACTCTCGGATGCATGGGGGGAACATGGTAATACCACAGCTTGCATCAGACACAACACAGTCGACATCCTTGCTAGTTAGCACTTTGGGGGAGGTCCCTGACAGATTTTTCTGAAACAACACATCCTTTATTCTCTTGACTGCTGCTTCCATGTGTGTCGATTGTGGATACAAGCAAAATGAAGGTGGTGACAACATCAATCTTTTCCCCATCTGTCATCATGTTGCCCACTGATCCAGTACTGAGGATTTTTGTTGCCATGATCATCAGATATAACCCATATTAAAGACTATATAGTCTTTCATCTTTATTAAGTGCTTCAAGTCTTTTTCACTTTCTGCAAGGAAGGCCATAACCTTTAACCTACTGGTCATTAAACATTTTTCTAGAATGGTTGTTCTTTCACTTGTTTCAACAGCAAATCAACTGAAATGTCTTCCAGAAACTCCAAATAGAGAGTAAACATGCTCAGTCTCCCTCCCAAGCTCCCTGCCTCATGCATCTGCCTTTCTCACGTCGAAGGCCAGCCACAATCTGAAAACGCTGACAATAATATCCTACATATGGATGTTCCATCAATTTTCAATATTATAATTTGTTCCAAATTTTCAGAAGGGTTTGAGGGAGAACAACTTAATGCAGCAGTAACATTTTTGAGGAGCAGGGTCAGGTGATGACTAAGAGCCTGTATCCTTTGCTAGACTACATGCACTCTGTGTCTGTGCCTGGCTTTGCTCAGATCTGTGACTTCGGGCCAGCTGGTCCACTCTCTGCACTCTGCTGCATAAACCACGATGACAAGAAGTTCATAATACTGTAACTGTTGTAGAAATTAAACCTGATTTCCTCAAGTCCCAGAAATGAGACAAAGGGTATAAATTTAGGGATTCCTCATGAATAATGCCAATCACCCTTTAGAGGAGTTGTACCGATCCCCAGACCAGCAGTTTTCAGCTTATCCGTGCCACCCAGTTTCTTGTTTTAAACATTTTTGCTAATTTGGTAGAGAAAATATTCTCTCCTTTTTGCACTTCTCTATTGTGGGCCTGAGGGATTGAGGTAACCGGCCACAAGCACACTCGCTTCAGTGCAGTGCACTACCATGTATTCCTTGCTTCTTTTCTATGACGTTTTCACCCTCCTTTTTTGCACACAGGGGTAAGGGAGACCGTCTATGCAGGATCTGTGCTACAATCTAAAGCTGAAGGCATTTGAACACACGTCCAAAGTGCATTTCTAGATGTCAAAAAGAGAAATGTATTTACATCTACCGTCATGAGTAACACTGCTCTCCAGGAACACTTTGTTTGGTTTGGGAATATTCTTTACAGTACTGCATTATTAGCCAGCATTTCAGAGCAATGCACACTATTGGGCCTTCCCAACGAAAATCAGAGGAAGGACAGGTAAAAACTGCCACTGCCATACAGAAGGGTTCACACCAGCAATGCACATGATTGGGCTTCCCACCAAAATTAAAGGAAGAACAAGTGAGATATGACATTCAGAAGGGTTTACACTCTCTAAACAGCCTTCACTGTTTCAATTTCTTGAGAAAGAATGGAACCCCCTCCCATCAAAAAAATAAGCTAGCTATGCCCAATAAAAGGGTATCATTTTAACATGCATTCAAGGAGCACTTACATCATTAGCCCAAGATCCTGCAATAAGAAAGTTCCCCGGCAAGGTGGGTGGGCTAAAAGACAGGCAGCCAATGCTGTCATCAGGAGAAGATGTGACTTCAATGTCCTGGGGGAGAAGTCCGTGTTAAAATGTGGCATGTATCTTGATATTTCAATTCAAAGTTGCTTTCTCTCCCACTAAGCAAAGCACTGTCCATGCACTGAAGGACTGCCTGAACTCGCTTCTCCTTACGCACAACCTCACATTCACACTTCCCAAACACCCCAGCAGCCACGCTGCCCAATGTCCCACCTGCTCTCTTTGCTCTATAGTCTCCAACAACCATCATCACTTGTGCTCCTTCTGTGGAGACATTATCTGACAACTATGCTCTGGGCCATGCGAATCTCTCATTTTAACAAGCAGCCGGAGTAATTCTGGTGATTAAGACATTAACTGATGGGGAGAGTTGCTGTGCTCTAGAGTTTGAGAGCACTGGGCTAGAGAAAAGGAGTCCCAGAGGTTCCCAAGCGGTCACTGATGTGGGCGACTGGCCTATCTTCTTCCCAGCAACCCCACAAAACTGTCTGTGGTACCTTCATAGGGTTGTGATTGTCTGTGGTTGTGCTGCCAAACATGCTGGTCCCACCAGTTGCAAAGCCCGATGTTGTTCCAAAGAGACTCATTTTGGTCCTAAAAAAAAAAATTAATGGAAACATTAAGAATGAGTTCTTTAAGGTTTCCAAGGCTGTAAATTTTTAGAGGCAAACTGCCTTATCTTTCTCCCATAGAGCAGCTGGTGGGTTTGAAATGCCAACCTTTCAATAACAGGCACTGAACCACAGGGCCACCAGGCTTCTCAAAGATAGAACAGCGTTCTCATATACCCCATCTCCAGGTTCTCTTATTATTTACATATGCACTAGTAATTTGTCCTACATAACGAACCACTATTGATGCATTAGAAAGAAACAACCACCAAACCTACAGTCTTTGAATCAATTCCAACTCATGGGGACCTTTATTAGGTTTCCAAGGGTGCAAATCCTGACTGGAGGGCACTGCCCATTTTCCTCTCTTGGAGCAGTCAGTGGATTTGGAAGGTCAAAGTTAATAAGCAGTCCAACAAGTAACCAACTACACAAGCAGGGCTCTTTATCAATTCATTATAGCAGAGTAGAATCTGCTTATTCTTTGGTTACAGATAATGGAGTTGAAAGCCCGGACTTTAACAGAAGGCACAAGGCCCCTCCACTGAGTGAGCGTTCACGGTCTTCTCAGAGCATCCCTACAAGAAGGTACTCAGGAAAGCAACCAGTCCAGGCAGTGGTTTTGCCATTTCTTTGTAGGAGTAATGCACTTTGATCTAATTGAAAACCTAAAACCCAAACCAAGACCCACTTCCATCGACCGGATTTCATTCACCACAACTCTCCACTGAGTTTCTGAGGCTGTAAATCTCCCTTGGGGCAGCTGTTGGACTCAAACTTCCAACCTTTCCGTTAGCAGTCTGGTGATACATTATGCACTAGACCACAGGATTCTTTCACCGAGAAGTCTGACATAGTAATAGTATTTCGTGGCATTTATCTAGCAAGAATCCCATCATTTATTTCAAGCTGGCTGAGCACAGTTTGAGCTGTGCCTTCAAAACGACTGGGACTCTAATCTCACTGGACCTTATTTTCAGACTTTGAAAACCCAGATGATGCCTCTTCCAGGACCGCTCTGAGGATGAAGTCAGATCAAGTATGCAGAAAGCACATAATGCAGAGAGTGGTATAAACAAGTCCCTCTGTCTCCTTTCTTTCTCTTCCAAAGATAAAGTACATGTGTTATAATTCCCTCATCACTCACTCTCCTCAAGGCCACATTTTCAATTCTGTTGTAAGTGCTGTCAAGTCAATTATGACTGGGAGTGACCCTATGAACAAGAGATCTGAACCTTGCCCTATCCTGTGCCATCCTTAAGATCTCTGATATGCTAAGCCCACTGTTACAGCCACTGTGTCAATCCATCTTGTTGAGAATCTTGCTCTCTTTCTCTAACCCTCCACCTTTTCCAGCACGATGCCTTTTTCCCCAAGGACTGGTCCCTCCTGACATGAGATGAAGTTCATTATCCTTGCCTCCAAGGCACACCCTGGTTGCACTTCCGTCCACGCAGACTTGTTTGTTGTCTGGGCAGTGCATGGCATTATCAGTACTCCAACACCACAACTCAAAGGCATCCAGCCTTCCTGGCAAACCTCAGGCTTTCCACGTGTGCCACCTCCCCAACAGGAGCCTAGTGACTCAATGGTACATCTGCTAAAAAGGCTGGCATCTCTACTCACTCAGGTCAGCACAGCATGGACAAGGGAGGAACAGCAAAGAATTGTGGCAAGGCATCTAAGTTTCCCAGGAGTCTCATGAGAAATAGGTTAAGTGCAGACATACTAACTCTAGAACTAAACAGACACACAGTGACCAAGTTCAAGTTCCCCCGGGATGTCACTTCTATCTCATTGCTCTTTCCCAATCAAATTCAGAATGGACCCTCCTGTCAGTAGGGACGCACCAAGGTGCTCCTGACCCAAGCCACAGTGTTTTCCTTTGCTCCATAAGGATGTGGAAGTTGAATGAACAACGAATAAGGAAGACCACTACTAAACTGTTGTGTGGGGAAGAGTACTGGCTAGTCTATGGATGGCCAAAAGAACCAACAGATCTGACTCGGAAGAAGGGCAACCACAATGCTCCTTAGCAGTATGGATGGAAAACTTCGCCTCACATACTCTGGGCAGGGGACGCCAATCCTTAGAAATAAGAAACAATGAGGGTCAGCAAAAGAGAGGCTCTCAACAAGACCGTCTACAACAACGAGTCTGACCCCGCAAAGATCACGAGCCCGGTGCAGGCTAGGCACAGCGTCATCTGTTGCTGTGAGCCCTGGCTGATTGCTGGCACCGAACAAGCAAGCTCCACTGGAAGCTGCTCTGCGAACCCAAGGCAGCCCCTCTCTGGAGGTTCAAATCCACCAGCAGTGCCGGGAGAAAAAGGTGGGCACTCTCCCCCTGTGCAACTGACAGTCTCCTGAAGACCTGCTGGAGGGTCAGTTACCAGGCAGTTCCAACTTAATGGCAGTGAGTTCCTGAGTGTGAACAGAAGAAAGCTCCTAGGACTCAAGGCAAGTTATTAAATATGAACACAATCTGTCAGGACTAGGGGTCATGTTGGCACTGAGAACCCTCCAGAAGTTCAGGTCAGTCCACATCTCCATCTGGCCTCCTCCCACACCTCATCTTGTCCTCCAGCTCTGACAGCCCCACTGGCGTCTCTTAAGTCCCTGGGCAGCAAGCTCCCCCTCTGGCTTGAAGGACCCCTCGTTCCTGCTCCTGCCGAGGGGGTACTGACCTCTGTCCTCCCCAGCTGCCTCCACCCCCACCTCCAGTCCCCAGGTCACCATTCCCTCCTCAGATCTTTCTGGGGAGACAGAAGTGTTTTCAAACTCAGCTGCGGCGGTGATTACACAACTGGATACAATTTCCCACACTCAACCAAACGTGCTCTGTAGTGGAGATTTTAGGGATGGAATTAAATTCCAACGAAGTCCCCTCCTTCGAGGGAGGGCTCCCAGCCTTCCTCCCCCATCACCTCATCTCCCAAATGCACAGTTTCTGTCTACACTCTCTCTCCTCCCAGGAGAAGGCTGCTCCGAGGGGCAGGGCGGAGGGGGGCGGGCAGGTCCCACACCTCCTGGACCCCCTGCACCCCGGTCGCCCGATCAGCCCCGTGCACCCCGCCTGCACGCCCAGCTCCCCCATCCTAGTCGGACGCCGGGCCCCCCACATCCCGGACCCCCAGCACCCCAGTCGCCCGCCGATCGGCCCCGTGCACCCCACCTGCTCGCCCAGCTCCCCATCCTAGTCGGATGCCGGGCCCCCCACATCCCGGACCCCCAGCACCCCAGTCGCCCGCCGATCGGCCCC